>NW_026099572.1:38852175-38871210 GCF_025091365.1 Daktulosphaira vitifoliae | reverse complement strand
GAAGACAAGATAAAGTCCGAATATTTTTTTTTCCATAATAAATTACATTACATTAGCTTTAATTTAAGATATATATAAAAGTGTCAGACTTTCCGGAACACTTTCAAAATTTAAGTTGAAAAATCTACTTTCTACATGCATTTTTTAGATTTGAACCCCCCTCGTATATAGGGAAATGGTCCGATTTAAAAAGACAGTATGTCAAATGAAAGATGTATATAAATACTACTCCTCATGANAATGAAAGATGTATATGAATACTACTCCTCATAAAAAATTGTACTGATCCATACATTTTTCAAAAAGTTATAGCATAATAAAGTTAAAAATGTAAAATACAAAATCGAAAATTTTCACACAAAAATAGCATTCGGTAGCCGTTTTCACCATGAAGACAAGTCCAGAGGTCAAATTTTTTTTTTTCAAATTAAAGTACATTACATTAGCTTTAATTTAAGATATATATAAAAGTGTCAGACCTTCCGGAACATTTTCAAAATTTAAGTTGAAAAAGTTAATTTTTTGTGAAAAAGTTGTCATTTTAAATCCCCCCTTGTGGGCAGGTTAAGGGTTAAATTTATGAAAAAAATATACCAAATGAAAGGTAATGATATTATGCATCTATATAAAAAAAAATTATATTGATATGTTCATTTTTGAAAAAGTTAGAGCAGTTTTTAGTAAAGAAAATTGAAAAAATTTCGAAAATTAGCGATTTTTAAATTCGTAATTTTTATGGAGGTTTCCCCCATTTACGGGGAACGAGGGCATTTTTTTCAATTTTTGAGGGTAATGTCTTCGACTAGATACAATTTGTGATCTTTTGACGTATCATTGAAAGAAATTGGTTCGGTGAGAGCTGAGAAAAAGTGGTAACAGACACAAAAAAAAAAACACATCTTAGTAAAACCAATTCCTTCTCAGCTTCGCATCGAAGCTAAAAATTTAATTGCACATTTGAAAACATCGCGAAAAGTTGATTTTGTAAAGCATATTTTTGTTTCTGATGAAAGTTCCTTGTAGTCTGGTGTATTTATTCATAAGTAACAAAATTTTTTTATTAAAAAGTATTGTATCAATCCCTTTAAATTTTTATACGCGTTAAAAGTATATAAACATACAACGCCTTTTTACTTTTATAACATCTCCGTAAATATTACAATATTATATTATTGAGTATCAATTTCATGCTAAATTTAATTACTATAATTATTATGTATTCATATATTATAATTATAAATCGGGATAAAATTAAGGGAATAAGAGTTATGGTTGCTTTTGAAATAATCTACTAATCTCTTAAAATTAAACACTATCTACAGATTTGCATCGAAGCGTTTCTTATGATAGTGATTTTAATCACTGTCAAATATCATCTATACTTGTCCCATCTATGCCACGTCCACTGTGCCGTGACCCCACTGTGCTATCGTTTTTTTTTAAACTTGAACCTTCTTATAGTTGTGTTAAGAATCGATTGTAATGTTTTTAACGTAATATAACTCTTTTAGTAATTATTCGATAAAATTATTAAACGATTAAAAATACTCACGATGGTGGTAAAAAATATACATAATTTTTGGTATCCCAAGTATTAAGGTTATCATTTAATATTTTAATTACAATTGATGATTTACATTTTTTGTAACTAAAGTTACAAAGATATAATTAAAAAAAAAAATTTGACTAAAATTAACTTACTTGTTGTACATTAGTAAAGCTAAACAATTTCATATATCTTCAACAGCTTGCTGAAGTGTTTATCAAAAAAGTAAATGAAATTTAGAATGAACCTAAAAACTAAATTTTATTTGTCTTGCAATGAACTTGACACATTGTCAGCAATAATTTACTCATAAATATTTCTTTGAGTAATAATTGGTTTTTGGGACATAATTATCAAATGACTAGTAAAGTTTCAAAAATTAAATCTAATAGCAATACGATGCCATAACTAGCTTTTAAGTTATTTAATATCTAGTTTGAACATCCATTGTATCAAATTAATTATATAAATTGTAGAAATTTATCTTTAAAACTACAATTTGGAGAGGACTACCTCGCTTAATTGTGCCAAAAACAGATAAGATATCAATATTCATTTTCTCTAACATATAAATATTGTTAATAAATTTCAAAATGTTTAAATTTAAAACACTAAGAACGGCCTAATGGCGGTTTATGACTTTAACATCTGTTATCATTCACTGCCACAATTACAAAAAAGTTGTGGGTGTAAATTCCTTCAAGATAAAAAAATTCTAATCACATATTAGCGTAAGTACAGGAGTTTTAAACGTAACAATGTACCAATTTAACTTTTTTTTATCAGTTTCGACAATGTTTGAAAAAGATCATCATTGTTTCAACGTAAATAAAGTTAAAATTTGTAAATTTTATTATGTAACCGTTAAATAAAAATTAGTGAATACTTTTTTTTTAGTTATAGAAATTTATTAAAAAAGAAACAATTTATTTTGTCTCCTACCCCTTATTTTTAGTTTTGAAGTAGCAAATTATGAAGAGTTACTATATTATATAACCTCTTTTTCAACATTTATTCCAGATTCAAATACATGCATAATACTACATTATCTATTTAACTTAAAATATTCGACTTATTCATGAGTAAGATTGTAGTAAATGGCTGTGATTGATTAAAATTTAATAGCAAACGAAATAATTAGTTAAATTAACATTTATAACAAGGATTAAAACATTTTTTTCGATTAGCATTTAAATCTATTACAATATTATCTTATAATGAAGTTACGTTTTGACAACATTTTTCGTTTTAAACGTTGTAACTATAACATTCTTAATGTTTTCCTGTCTTGTTTATAAAATTTAAAATAAAACAATTTAAGACACTCATAGTTGTAAATAACTTTATATTATATTCACTAATAGTTAATTTTTATCGTCAGAGTTGGCGATACTGTTAGAAATAATTTTTAACGCATGCGCAATGATAGTTTCACAGTCTTGAGCAGTAATATAAAATGAGCGGGAGTAAATGAACAGGAGGTGGGGCGCTGGAATGAACGTTTATGTTGTTGCATAAAGGTACGTCTAATTCTCACAACGTCACTTTTCTGATGATTGTACGACTAAATGTAATTTTTTTCCCGTTTACGAAATAATTACGATTTTACACGACGTTCAACTGGTAGACGAACTCAGCTTATAAAGCGCCGTGGACGGCATACCGTTGGATTTTGGTAAGCTTGTTTTATATTTGTTTCCATATCTCAGAATGCCGGTTGAGAAACCTCGTTGATGAGTGGGTATTTAACTCTTATCCGCCATCTTGTCGGCAAAAATGTTTCTTCTTACACCATAAAACAATTATATCTTATATAAATTTTTTTTTATTAATTTCAACATTTTCTTTTATACTTGATTTATTATTGGACAAGTTGTACCTTATCTTATTTATATCGAAATGAGTGTGCTTCATATTTAATTTGTCTCTCGGTCCTTGTACTCGTAAGACAAAATTAGCGCCAAACGCATTTGTGCTACTTTATGTCATGACCCAAAAACTTGTTGTTAGCGTGATATTAAGATGACGTTTTCTTTTTTTTCAGTTAAAATATAATTGTTTACCTCGGTATATTTTGTTTAAAATGTTATTACAGTTCTGGTCTTTTAAATTTGTTTAAAAATCAGCTGACAATTACGTAAATTTATCAAAATATAACTAATATCAAAGTTATAATTAAATCTTATGTTTTAATATAACAATATTTTTTTGAAATCATGTGCTTTAAGATTACCCTATATTAAGTATCTATTTTTAGTAAAAATCCCAAGTATTGTTATATTAGGGGTTTTTTATGTGTTATCTTTTAAGTAAACAAGCAAATAATTATTTTTTTATCTCAAGTGTGATCTATTTATTAAGTTTTCTGGTTCTTTGAAACTTTTTCTAAGTAATTATTTTCTATTAAATTGTTGAAGTTAAAATTATATTTTTTTGAACTGTACTTATAAAATCTAATATATTTTACATTGTATGAATATTAACTTTATAATTATAGAAGTTGACTTATATTGAGTTGAATTTATCTCTATTATATTTGTACATCAGAGGTAAACTAAGTTACATTTTTTGAAAATTTGTCTTGTAAAAGTTTACCTCAGGTGTACGGGTATAATTTAGATAACTCTTTTAATCCATGCTCATAAATACACAAAGGTTATCATATCTTCATTTTTTGAGCAACTACTTAAATATTTTAAAGTTACTAACATCAATCATAAATATTGCAGTAAAAACTGAAAAATTTTTTTCAATTTATTTCTTTTGTGGTAAATTTTGGTACTTAAAAATTGTTTTATAAATTATTATGAAATTAAGAATATAATTTATAGAGTTAAATAATTAGTAACAACAAAAGTATAATACATTATCATCAATATTTCAATTTATGATTATGTATGTCAAATAGTAACCTAATCATTTTATTGAAGAAACATCCTTCATTTACTTGTAGAGAGCTTACTAATTTAAAAAAATATTTTTTAGTAAAAAATATTAAAATAAACCAGTAGTTAGCGCTTTTATTTTTATCTCATGAACCTGATGATAATCAATACTTGTATTTATACATATAAATAATATTATATTGATACATTTATCCATAGATGTTACAGCATTATTATTATTTTTCAGATAAATAATAAAATATCACTTCGTTGGAATAGGCTACTGAAAGCTTTTGTAGTGATTATAATTACAAGACAATTTTAAGTGAAATTATTTATCTTTATTTTGACTTACGTTTTTATAAAAATAATTAGTGAATACTTAATGGTATTTTTATTAAATGTTCGTTATTTTTTTAGTTAATGTAAATATTTAAGTCATAAGTAAACACGTTTTAGTGTTGAAAAGTAATAATTCTAAATAAGTATTAAAATTTAAGACAGTAATTTTGTGCATGATATTGGTTCTTTCGAACCTTAAATAAGTTTAGATGATCGCTACGAATCATAATAACTCTGGGATTACCAACCACAACATGCCTAGTAAACAAGTAAATAGAATGTAAGTCATAAATTGTTAAACAGTCAAAAGTATATATATATATATAGAATTTATTTATGTTTAATTAATTTATTTATTTTTTAGAAGCTTTGAAGGTATAGATGATGCAGGTTGGAAGGCTAAACTCAAACTTCCTCCTCCCGATAAACGAATTAAAACAAGTGTAATATAAATGAAATATATTTATATATATTAAATCATTTTAATTTATATAGTCATTTTATTTTTTAGGATGTAACATCCACTAAAGGAAATGATTTTGAAGAATTCTGTTTGAAACGTGAGTTATTAATGGGTATATTTGAAAAAGGTTGGGAAAAACCTAGCCCAATTCAAGAAGCAAGTATACCAATTGCACTCTCTGGAAAAGATATATTGGCTAGAGCAAAAAATGGGACTGGAAAAACTGGTGCATATTCTATACCGGTTCTTGAACAAGTTGATCCTAAAAAAGATGTTATACAAGGTATAATAATTTAATATATTAATAATAATATTAATTATTATTTCCTGTGAGCAAAATTATTCCGTTTATGTAGTTATCACTATTATTATAAATTAAATTGCATGATAATAGTTATTTATTAATTATGTTATAATTTGTATTTTAATCCTGTATTTACTTATTCCTTGAAATTTTATAAATTATTTACCTTGTGTTTTAAATATTATTTTTTACCCAATTAACATAAAATTTTTCTTAGTAGTAGCTTAAATATAATTTAATTGAACAAAAACTGTGTTAATACTAGAAACACCTTATTTTATGATTCTAAATTTGAAAATTTTTAGAATAAATTTTGCTTACTAGTGGTGTTTATCAAAATATTGAAAAATTCATGGAAGAAAACAATTTTGTACCATGAAATAAGTTATCACTTGGATATCATAAAAATAATTATAATAAAATAACCAACATGAATTAATAAATAAATAAATAATTAAATAAATTCTGTTATTGTCTGACATACGATTGTGGGAAATCAACAGGCAACAATAGAAACACAACATAGTTTTTCCTCTTTGAGAATATTATTTATAAAAATTATTATAATTTTACAAATTATAATAATAATCATATATGTAAAAGTTTTACGAAAAAAAAAATTCATAAACTTTATTAAAACAAATACACATCTTAGCTGGCTCATACAACATTCACTGTAAGTAAATGATGATACCGATACCTACATTCAGGCCTTGAAAGTGATGCCACTTAGATATCAACGGTATCCATATAATTATATAAATTGAATAATTCAAATAATGGATTTTGAAAAATAAACATTGTTTTATGCTTAAATTTCAGAAACTAACTTATTAGTTAGAAGTATTTTAGTTCTTAGAAATGAGTTATAAGTAAATTAAATATACTTTTTACTCAAATTTTGTATAATATTTGGATTTGGAATGCAAGAAATCGAGTAGTTATAACTAATTGATTAACAATAACTAATATAAAATAATTTTGCACCATAAATTCACAACAAATAAAAATGATTTTAAGTGTTATATAAAATATTTTTTGATCGAGTAACCATAGAAAAATACATTTCTGAATACTATTGTAAAGTGGCTATAAAGTATTTTTCAAAATTTATCTATCGCTGTTTTATCATTTTTTTGTTTATCGGTATTAAACAATCTACAGTATGATTGGTTTGTCATAAACTGATCATTCTGTATATATTTTTTCTGGTTGTTTTCTCATGGAATACAATAATAAGTTTACCTGACCTTGTTTATCTTGCAGATAATGTCCTGGTGGTTGAAACCTCTAATCTCATTTCCTTGGCCAGTCATCTGGTTTAAATGAAAAATATTCTGGAGATAGTATTTGATACATTTGAGTGCTTTTTTACTTTTTAAAGTTATAGAGGAAAATATTCTCCCCTAGAGTGTTTTTAGTCATAGTAATTTTATGCAAAATTTTCTATGCTACTATAACCGTGTTATATTATTATGAAATACCTTTATTAATTAATTATAATTTATATTAAACATTAAGAAATTATTACATGTTTTTTTTTAAATTGCATGACTTAAAATCAAGAACTAGTAATACTTATCACAAAACATTTTTTTTTTTATGTATTAGGCATTTAAAGAACTATGTTTTTTTAAAAGAAAAAACTTAGTGAAAAATGGTTTGGTTGAATCTAGTTTTTGTCGCATATTAATTGTATTGTACTTTTTACTAGATCAATTTGAAGTAATTTGATGTTTGTTTATGTCTAAAAAATCTTAGGGTTTCAAAAGAATTGTAATCATTTTTTAAACTTGTGATATGTTAAAGTAATTGTATTCATTTTTTTTTTTTCATATAGCTCTTGTAATTGTACCAACCAGAGAATTAGCATTACAAACTAGTCAAATATGTATTGAACTTGCGAAACATTTAGATATAAGAGTTATGGTTACAACTGGTGGAACAAATCTTAAGGATGATATTCTTCGTATTTACCAAAGAGGTAACTTTATAATATTTTAGTTAATATATATTAGCTTATACATAATTGAACAATTTCTGTAATTGAATATTGCCTATGATAAATAAAACTATATCATCAATAAGAATTGATTACTTGTGGCTAATATTTAATATTATAAATGTATTTAAGGTATTTAAAACTAAAAATGATTTAACTTAAAAAGCGACAAGAAATAATAAGTCATTATCTGTTTAGGGCTGATAATAATAACAAGGCTGCTACATGGTTTCTATTTCATCTAAGTTTTATTTTAATTTCTCTAAAATTTTATAAAAACAATTAGTCTCTTTTAATCACCATTTTTACAAGATTTAGCATAATAACTCAATATAATATTATCAAAAATAATAATATCTTGTAAGTAACTCCACTATCAAGTGATGTAGATAATAATCATTAGAAAACAATTTTTTAAGAGTGTAAAAGCAAAATATATACCTAATCATTTCAATAAAAAATAACCTAAATTTAATATGAATGAATCTTTAAATTATCTAAGACTTACTGCTAGATGAATATACTAAAGACTAAAGTATTATTATTAATAAAAACACTGTTGCATCACAGCAGGGGAATATAGTATAGTAGAGACCGGTATAGATCATATCTGACAGTGATTAAAACTTTTATAAAACGTACCACAAGGAGACACAGCATAGTTGGAACAGAAAAAATTAATTTTTTAATATTGTACATTTCTAAAGCTTTAATTTGATATATATATAAGAAGTCATTAGAAGAATAGTTTTTTAGGTTAGAAAACCCTATAAAAAGTGAAATTTTTCATAAAAGGTATTTTTCACTTGTTATTTATTTTAATTTTAACTTAATACTGTCAAAATTATTATGTACAGTGTCAATTGTGTAAGTTCCTAATTATTCTTTAAGTGTTAATTAATTGTTTGAAAAATTAAATTTCATGTGTCACTAATTTTTATTTACTTGTTAATTTTTTTAACACGCTTATATTAGTTTCACCTGTATGTATGTATGTATGTATGTTTGTAACTCTCAAAACGCCACGCGTTATCGCATATTCCGTCGTCTAGACTAGACTGTCATAACGCATTCACCCCACCCCACCCCACGCCGGCAATACTATTTCTGTATAAATTTATTTTTGGTTATCGTACCCGTACACACGTCCGTGTCATCAATATTATATATATATATATATAAACAAATTTTTATTTTGACTAACCATTATCATCCGCGTGCATACGGCTTACGTATATATTCCTACTGCCGTTTATACCTCAGGTATAACGTTAGTCCGACCCGTCCACCCACAAAACACGACTGTACCTAATGCATGATACATTTACGTACTTAAGTCGCTTTACATGTATATATATATGTATATAAAAGCGTGGGTCCTTTGTGCCATATTTTTTGTATATTGAGCGTCTGACGCTTTTATCACAATAATACTAGTACTTTTCGTTCATTATTGCTTTAAGCTTATTTTAAAAATTATTTTTAACTTTTTAGTTCGATGTGCTTTATAAGCGTGTTTTTTTAGTTTTTTTAAACTATATTTATTTACCTCTAACCTTTAATAGAGAGAGCTACCATATTATATCATGTATTGTACTGTTGCAGTATTAAGTGTTCATTAAACTTTATTTTTAAGCTATAAGGATAGAGACAAAATAATAGTTACTATATTTTCTGATTAAATTTTGCATTTAATAAAATTATATTTTATCTTGAAGTAAAAGTATATAGATTCTGAAAAACTAGTATTTTTGACACTTTCTCCAAATTACACTTATTAAATGTACTTACAATGGTTTTATTATTATTGCCTTTATTTAAAAAATGATTCAAGTGACAGCCTTGTAAATTATGGTTTTAGAAATACAAATAATTAATATTATAGTATTTTTTATGGCTTTTTAAATTAAATTTTTTAAATATTTTTGAGTTATAAATTATTAATATTTTTTTAATTTTTAGTATATGACTTATTGTTCATAAAATATTGCTTATTTAAATGTTGCTATCTTAACTTATTTTTATATAATTTTCGTATGAAGTATCTATTAAAATCTTCCAATTATATAAATCTTGGAATTGAGGGATATTTCTGGTTTTTTTTTTCTAGTAAGTTTTGATTTGTCTAACCATGAAACTTTAAAGGTGATATAAAATTTATTAATAGGATAATTTTATATGAAATTAAAAGTATTATACTTATTTTTAATTACCAATTACATAGTTAATTATATAATACTACTGTGGGCAAAAAATAACTTATGTTCATAATTTTAAAATTCTTTATTTATTCTTTCAAATCAATTTCGTCCCACTCAATGTAATCCCCCAACCCCCTATACACTTGTGCCAATGTTTTTTCCAATTTTCGAAACAGTTGTTGAAGTCAATTTCCGGAATAGCCTCCAATGCGCGTAGCAATTCACAATTAATGTCTTCAATTGACTCAAAATTGTTTCCTCGGAGTGATCATTTCAGTTTGGTGAATAGCCAGAAATCACATGGAGCTAAATCAGGTGAATACTGTGGTTGCTGAACAATATTGGTTGAATTTTTGTCGAAAAACTAAAAAATCAATGCAGTATGCGATGGTATATTGTCGTGGTGTAAAAACCAAGAGTTGTCTGTCCATAATTCCGGCCTCTTTACGAATAGTTTTGCGCAAATGACACATAACACTTATATAGTATTCCTTTTTGACAGTTTGGCTGGTCGGAGAAATTCGGAGTACACCACACCATGATAATAAGAAAACAGTCAACATGACTTTGATTTTTGACCTGCTTTGATGTGGTTTTTTCGACTTTGGCTGTTTCTGGGTCGTAAGCATCCAAGACTTATCATCAGTAATAATACGTTTCATGACATCCTGGGAGTCAGAAAGCATTGTTTCACGGATGTCAAGGCGACGTTGTTTTTCTAAAAAATTAAGTGATTTTGGAACCATATTGTGCTTTCACTTTTCTTAGGCCCAAATGATCTTTCAAAATGATTTTTACTGATCCTTCCGATATTCCAACGATGCCAGTAAAATTTCTAACTATTAATTGTCAATTCTCGAGCATCAATTTGATGATTTTATTGACGTGTTGATCATCAGTTGATGTTGATGGCTGTCCTAGATGTGATTCGTCGTCTACGCGTTTTCTACTCTCTGAACAATTTGTACCAATCAAAAATACCTGATCGCGACATATAATTATCACCGAAGGCCTTTTGCAACATTCTGAATGTTTCTGCACCAGAAATTAGATTCTGTACTCAAAATTTATTGAATAATTTCAGTTATTGTAAAAATCGCCCAATGCACTTGTACCTCAGATAAACGAGCATATACTAAACACTAATGATTATTATGATATGACATTTCACACAGATATCACTGACAGTCATACCAATGTACAAAATAAATATTTCGACGAATGGGTTCAGCGTAAAATTTAAATTAAAAAGTCATATTACTTTTTGCCCACAGTTAGTACATATTTAACCTTATTTTATGTATGATTATCTATTGTATAATTTTTTTGCATTTCTATAAACTAGAAAATTGTAGTTCCATGTAGTTAAAATTTGTTTAATGAATATAAAAAAGCGTGAACAAACTGTCAAAATTCTTAAGAATACTAACGTCTTTACAATAAAATGAATTATAGTATTATTTCAAAGGTTTTATGTAGAAAAAAATCTATTATTTTAATTTTAAAGAGATGTTAATGCTGTCATTTAATTATCAGTTAATAAATGATAATATTGAATTTAATTATGAAGTAGTAGTTTCAATGTTATTAAAGTTTAAAAACCCAACCAAAAAATATAATTCTCAAATAAAGTTATAATTAATTTTTCTGAAGAAGAGAAGATAAAGCAATATGATAAAGAAGTATTTTATCATGTTTATTTTCCAATATTATGAACAATTATTATTGTTTTAACTTAAAATTTATATTTATATATATATATAATCAATTTATTGTGTTGTAGTTCTGTAGGCTAAAACTAAGAATAAGATTTGTTTTGGATGTTACTTGAGAAATCTTAAAGACAATCCTATTTTGTTGCTCTATGATGATTAATTTTTGGATTCCCCTTCACTTGATTAAATATGAGTGAAATTTCCATTCTGAGGGCAATTGTTTTTTTCACTTCTCAATTCTCAGGTTACTTTCATATTTTTAAATTTGTGCAGAAAAGTTGAAATGTAAAATTGATTTATCTTTTTTGTTGAAAATCATAAATTTATTGTGTAGTGATATTATTAATTTTTGTAGTTAATTTGAAATTGAAATTGTTAAGTGCTCTTTATTTTTTGACAATTTTTACAATTGTTCTTATTTATATTAATTAGAATATAACTTTTTGAATTAAAAAAAAAACAAATTCTGGTATTTCAAGTTGTGGTTGTTAAGTAGAAATGGACTTGTTATTACACTATAATATGTAAGGATGTAATCAAATTATTGTCAAATCTTATAACATCTTATTATATCTTATATATTATAACTAAAAAAAAAAAAGTTAAAATTAATGTTAAAACTCTAATTGCATGGTATTCACTCTCATTTAGATTCATATTGCATCACTTTATCTATACACTAATAGTTTTAGTTTTCTTTAAAAACCTAATTTGATTAATTTAATTAAAATTTTAATTTTACTGGTTTTTAGTAGTGATGAGAAATATCGAATAGTAACTATCAAACTAATTGATAGTTGTCTACTATTCGAACTATTCAATAGTCATTCAAAAACTATTCAAAAAGTAAAAATATTTGATAGTCTATGCTAAAAATAAACTATTCGGTTGTATAAAAATAATTTGAATAGTTATTTGATAGTTTAAAATATTCAAAAATGTCATATAAATCACTATTTTTTAGTATAATATACACTATGATCAATAAGTATCGGGAATAACTCATTTAAACAGCGTACAGTGGTCGGAGCCGGTAATTTTTTTTTTCTCAAGTTGGTACACTCTTATTTGATGTCCCTGACAATTTTGAGCGGTATCGCATCATTAATATGTGTTTGACAGCTGTAAACAACAGATTATCTGATTAAATCAAATTATCAGATTTTATTTCGCCACATTTTACTATGGAAAAATCAGCTGAGCAAAGAATCTGTTTGAAATGTTGTGTTTCCAACGATTTTACGTGCAAAGATACATTGGAAATGTTGAAGAAAACATATGGGGACTATATTATATCAAAAACCAGAGCATACGAGTGGTTAACGGCCGGATTTGTAAGCGGCCAACAATTAGATTTTACACTACAACAACACGCTAGTTCACAAAGCCAAGCTATTGCAAAAGTATTTGATGAAACACGACGTTGAACAACTTAAACAAGCACCGTGTGACTTTTGTTCTCTCGTCTAAAATTTCCACTTCATGGGAGTCATTTTGAGTCGATAGATACGATCAAAAAGAATGAGATAAGAGAACTCAAGGCCATTCGGGCTCAAGTCTTTCAGCGCTCTATGCATGACTGTGTTAAGCACTGGCATCTATGTATCGCTTCAAATGGGAGCTATTTTAAAGGAGATAAAATAAATTTGGAAGAAAATTAACACAATTTTGTTCTTTTGACTCATTCCCGGTTCATATTGATCACAGTGTAAATAAAATATTTGACAATCTTGATTTTGCTCCATGATGGTTAATTTTTGGATTCCCCTTCACTTGATTTATTATAAGTGAAAATTCTATTCTGAGAGCAATTGTTTGTCTAAATTTAGATGAATTTTTTAAATTTTACTGTAAAATTACACGTTTTGAGAAGTTTAATATAAAAATATTATAGATATTTTAATATTATAATATTATATAAAGACTTGATGAAAAAAAAAAAAGTTCAAATGTGTTGCCTGATTTAAAATTATTTTTTTCTGTTAAAAGAAAGTTTTTAAATTCTGCTTTATATTATTAAAAGTGCTTAAAACCTGAGTTATTGTCAAAATAACTCCAAAATCCTTATAATGAATTGTTTAGGAATGTGAATTTTTAAAATTGATAATACTGGTTTATTATTACTATTGGTCACTATGTTTCTAATGTGTTTTTTTCGCTGTTTTAGTCTCATTTTCTTTAAAAAAAATTTTGAAATGATATTGATCAATAATTTTTAATTTTCAGTGCATGTAATTATTGCAACACCTGGAAGAATATTAGATCTCCTTGATAAAAGTATAGCCAAAGTAGATCAATGTCGAATTCTAGTTCTAGATGAGGTAATTTAAATTATTATGATTTATAGAATTTAAGTGTTATATGAATGTTTTATTTTAGGCTGACAAACTTTTATCTCAAGATTTTAAGGGTATGCTAGATCACATTATTTCTAGGCTACCTCCAGAAAGGCAAATTTTACTTTACTCTGCAACATTCCCTTTAACTGTTAAACAATTTATGGTAAACTATAATCATCATGATATGTAAATTTTATATTAAAATACTCATTTTAGAGTAATAATTTTTTTAATTTTAGGATAAGCATTTACGTAGTCCATATGAAATTAATTTAATGGAAGAGTTAACGTTAAAGGGTGTAACTCAGTATTATGCTTTTGTACAAGAAAAACAAAAGGTTCATTGTCTCAATACTTTATTTTCGAAAGTGAGCTATATATACATTTTTTTATATATATGAACCCTAAAAATCTAAGTAATAGTAGTGCCTGATTGCATTGTCATTTGGTTGAGAATCAGTCTAAGGTGATGATTCCATATACTAAGTGAAAATCAGTTTAGTAATTGTAAACATCACTTTATAAGCAATTGTTAGGTCCTATAAATATAAATAACAAGCTTCAAGAATTTTTTATTCATCAAATCAAGTTATTTCAATAATAAAGATAGAAGTTAAATTGTATCTGACTCTGTTCAAACTTTATGAAACTGAGTTTTTGACACATTTGATACATTTTATTGACATAGATATCCTCTAAATTACATTGTTTTTTTTTTTTTTTTTTTTTCACTTTTGTCCTATTCATAAAATATTTGCTAATGTTCGTGTCTATAGTGAAATCCTAAATTTTTTAAGAATTTAATATCCTTATTTTTTTATAGTTATAAGGAAAAATTTAATCTCAAAAATAGTAAGATTGGTCTTAATAGTATTGATTTATTATTTAGTGTTAAAACTACAAAGAAAAGGATTTCCTAAAATTAATTTTAATACACTTATATAGATTAACATAAAATTAACTTAATAATTAAAAAATAAATAACTACTTTTAATGATAAGGGAACAAATTATTTTAATTTCTCTTTGTATCTATTAAGTAAATTGACTAAAACTATTTGACAAATATCTATTAAAAATATATGTAATAAGAAAATGAAGAAATAGATGTTTAAAAAAATTTGAATTCACTTTTTTCTTTATTTAAATTAAGAATTTAAATTTTTTTTAATAAAAAATAATTGTACTTTTATTTTTAGTTGCAAATTAACCAAAGTATAATATTTTGTAACTCTACTCAACGTGTTGAGTTACTTGCAAAAAAAATCACAGATCTCGGCTATTGTTGTTATTATATTCATGCTAAAATGGCACAAGCTCATCGTAACCGTGTTTTTCACGATTTTAGGAAAGGGTCATGTAGAAATCTTGTTTGTTCTGGTATGTATTAAAATATTATTTTAAAAAAAAATAATTAATTTTTTTGTTTTCGTTAATCTTTAGATCTTTTTACAAGAGGAATTGATGTACAAGCTGTCAATGTTGTTATAAACTTTGATTTTCCTAAAATGGCTGAGACTTATTTGCATCGTATTGGACGATCTGGTCGCTTTGGCCATCTTGGTATAGCTATAAATCTAATAACATATGATGATAGATTTGCTTTACATCGTATTGAACAAGAATTGGGTACTGAAATAAAACCCATTCCTAAGGTAATTTTACTATAACAGTATAAGCAATACCAATTAATTTTAAATTTTAATTTCAAAATAATTATATACATTTTTTTGTTTATTTATCATTATTATTTTTGTACAATACCTCGAATTATTATGAATTTCATAACTGTATGATTTGCTAAAAAAAATTTTATTTAGTAATTATTGAACTTTAATTTTTATTAAAGTAATTTTTAAATGTAATAGTTTTTTAGGCAAATTATTTTTTTTATCATTCTTTAACAAGTTCAGTATATTATTTGATTATATATGTTTGATTTTAAACTGATTCATTAGATAAAAGTTAAGTTCTAAAATAGAACAATTTGTAATGCCACTATTAATATTTATAAAAAATTAGGGTTTTACTTCTATTATACATGTGTAAATTTTCAGTATAATTTAAGTATAATATAAAAAAGTAATTTTAATTTTATTCTAAAAATTAGACCTGTTACATCAGTGTTAATAAAAATACATAATAGTTCTTTTTTAATGCCTTATAGTTACAAAAATTTCATTATCTTTATTTTTCAACTCACTATGATATTAACCCTATTAGATAAAACAAAAAGTTCAGTAGTTAAGCGTATTTTTTGTTTTTGGTAAAATGTATTTAAATATTTAATCCAGTTCTATAATTATGGTGTATTATGTTTATGTTTACTGCATGTCTGTATGTATCTAATAATTTTTATTGAAAACATGTATTTTGTAGGTTATTGATCCTAAATTGTATGTTGCTCGACCAGAAGATCAAGAGATAACTGAAGATATGGATCTTAGTAAATAAACATTTACTATTCATTCTGCTCATTGTAAATATTTGTAACTTAAACAAAACTACCCTACATACTTAATTGTGTAAAACTCGAAGAACCCAAGATAAAAACTTTATTTTCAATCGCTAAAGAAAAAATTTGATTTAAAAACTGTGGAGTTTATGTTAAATTTTTTTGTTTTAGTTTGTTAAACAATTTCAAATTCTTCTTTTCTTTTCTATAATTTTTTTAAATCAAATATTAAATTTAGTTGTGTATATTGGAGTTCGCGATATGGTTATAAGTTCTTGGATCAAACCTAACGCGAGTTGCACTTGACTTTGGCCTAGTTGATATAAATGTATATATTTTTAATTATTAAAAAAAAAAACAAAAAATTCATTGCTATTTTCCAATAAAACTGTAAATAAAAGTATATTATTTATTTTTATTTTAAAATAAACTCAATTTCAACTGTAAAATAGCATCAAAGATCTCTAATAAAAGTGCAACTTTTAAAAATAATTGATCCAAATTGTGAATTAAGGTTACGGTTACCTTAATTTCATTAATAATGAAAAACCGTTTCCCGTCCATTTTCTGTTAATTTAACTTTGGTTTTATAGAGGCATTCACCTCAGCCCGATTGTCTTTTTCACCAATTTAATTTTTTTTTTTTTTAATTTTTAAAATTTGGACGGACTTTATTTTTAATACTTTTTTTTTTTTCATACTTATGACTAATATTCATAATAAAAAATAACTAATTCAATTTTCTATAATTTGACTTGGGAAATCAGGGCTGAAAGTCAAATTATAATGGGGGGGAAATAAATAGCAAAACAAATTTTACTGAAAAACTGTAAGGTACCAAACTTTGTTTTTAAATACAGTAATAAAATTGATTCATCTTCATAAAAATTTAATTATACATTATTTTGGTACTTTTACAATGATATTAATTCTATAATATACTTAATATGTAGTTTTAATATCTTCAAAACAAAAGTATTTAAAAAAAAGGTTGAAAGTTAACTTGATGCAAACTGTATACTTATTTTCTTTTAAATATGTATTTTATTGATCTAATATTTTTTTCTTCTACCGATTGTAATACAAGCAATTTCTATTTATTTGAATACAGACAAATATTAATTATTATAATCTTATTGTTATATCTATTAATGATGTGTGTAATTTACCAACCTGTTATCTATGTGTACAAATGACAATAGTATTTCATCACATATAATAGTATTTATTAAAATTTATCACTCAATAAATTTAAATAAGTTACAAGTTTAATGTGTATAATCAGTTAAAACTATATTTTAGTAAATGTGAAAGATTGTGTTAATAAATTTAACTTTCAACCAATTTGTGTTAATTTATTTTTAGAATAATAGTTTTCAACCACGAGTATTGTTTATAATTTCAAACCACATTTTCTTGTTAAAATTAAATTAAATTATGTTAGCACAGTACTACTACATTTTTTAATTGTGGTGTAGATTATAGAACAAAAACCTAGCACAGTGGGGACGTGGCATAGTAGAATCCAGTATAGATTTAATCTAACAGTGATTAAAATCACTATTAAAAAGAAATGCTTCGATGCAGTGTTAAAATAGTGTTTAATTTTAAGAAATTGATTGATAATTACAAAAGCAACATCAATTTCTATTTCCTTAATTATATCCAGATTAGTAATTCTTAGATTTAAAATTATAATATATAATTTTTTAATTGTATATTATAATTTTTATAACTAATTGTTTTCAAATTATTATTGATTTTGATTTTTAATATGCTAAAAGTAATCATTTTTAAACTACTTTTTTTTTTGTGAAAATCTATAATAAAAAAAAAAAATGTATTGCCATAACTTTTAGCTTAACTTGCAAGTTTGAAATTGACGTTATTAAATAGAAAAAAATGGTATTGTTAAAATTAATATGGAGTTTGCAAATTTTTTAATTACTATTTTCGGTAAATTTATCAGAGAAGGTCGATTTTTTTTACATTTTTATAGTAATAGATCACTTGAATAAAAATCATAGTAGTCATTTCTAATTAACTTTTGGTGTTTAAAAAGATTCTACAATGGAAATATTCAGAACTTAATTAATTTTAACGATTTACTTTAACTAAAAGAACCAATAAAAAAAAATTGTTCAAAAGATTACTTAATTAAGCGTATTATAAAATTTGATTATAATTGTAAAAATTAATTGTTAAATTTATGTGAAACTAACAATATTTTTTTTTATATTTATAATGTATATAACATGTTTCAAAAAAATTTGAAATATTATAGTCTAGTAGTATCACACACAAATAGAGTAAAAAACCCGGCACAGTGGTGACGTGGCATAGTTGGATCAAGTATAATGATATCTGACAGTGATTAAAATCACTATCAAAAATAAACGCTTCGATGCAAATCTTTAGATAGTGTTTAATTTTAAAAAAATTGGTGTTTTATTCCAAAAGCTACTTGATCTGCTGGTTCCTTATTAATATCTCGATTAAGATAAAGTATGTCGAATGAAAAAGGGTTTATTAAAAAATATTATTTCTCATAAAAAAATTGTGTGGATCCATAAACTTTTCAATAAGTTATAGCATTATAAAGTTAAATATAATATAAATAATAAAATCGAGAATTTTCACACGAAAATAGCATTCGGTAGCCATTTTCGCCGTGAAGACAAGTCCACAGGTCAAATTTTTTTTTTTCAAATTAAAGTATATTACATTAGTTTTAATTTAAGATATATATAAAAGTGTCAGACCTTCCGGAACATTTTCAAAAGT
>NW_026099572.1:38850288-38850887 GCF_025091365.1 Daktulosphaira vitifoliae | reverse complement strand
AATGTATTGCCATAACTTTTAGCTTAACTTGCAAGTTTGAAATTGACGTTATTAAATAGAAAAAAATGGTATTGTTAAAATTAATATGGAGTTTGCAAATTTTTTAATTACTATTTTCGGTAAATTTATCAGAGAAGGTCGATTTTTTTTACATTTTTATAGTAATAGATCACTTGAATAAAAATCATAGTAGTCATTTCTAATTAACTTTTGGTGTTTAAAAAGATTCTACAATGGAAATATTCAGAACTTAATTAATTTTAACGATTTACTTTAACTAAAAGAACCAATAAAAAAAAATTGTTCAAAAGATTACTTAATTAAGCGTATTATAAAATTTGATTATAATTGTAAAAATTAATTGTTAAATTTATGTGAAACTAACAATATTTTTTTTTATATTTATAATGTATATAACATGTTTCAAAAAAATTTGAAATATAGTCTAGTAGTATCACACACAAATAGAGTAAAAAACCCGGCACAGTGGTGACGTGGCATAGTTGGATCAAGTATAATGATATCTGACAGTGATTAAAATCACTATCAAAAAAAAACGCTTCGATGCAAATCTTTAGATAGTGTTTAATTTTAAAAAA
>NW_026099572.1:38846691-38849967 GCF_025091365.1 Daktulosphaira vitifoliae | reverse complement strand
AAAAAAAAAAAAAAAAAAAACAAACAAAAAAAAACACATCATAGTAAAACCAATACCTTCTCAGCTTCGCATCGAAGCTAAAAATTATGAAATTATAAAGTAAAATTATTTACTTATGTAGTTTAATACTTTTATCATTTCAAATCGAATTCGTCAATAAATATTTTAAAAATATTAGAAATTAATGATTTCAATAGTTTGTATGGATAAAGCTGGTTAAGCTACTTTTTATTTAATTTAGGATTTGTTTTCAATTTTTGACGATAATATCAACTAAATACGCATTGTAATCCTTTGATATATCGTTGAAAAAAATAGGTTAACTGAGGGTTAGAAAAATATATCGCATAGTAAAATAATATTAACATGATTAAGAAATTTCTTCTCATGAAGGGAGACTATAGTAATCTGTAGTGACCACTATAGGATCCTTGATATTTATTGAAGTTAATGAATCTAAATGACAAAAATCAAATAATATGAACATTTTTTCTAATTTAAAAAAAAAAATTCAATACATTAATTGACACATAGATTCGAATAGATACCCTATCCGTGAAAAACATAAGTGTTATCGATCCGGCAACTGTTCATGGCTTTCAGAATTTAGTAAAATTAACAGTTTAAGATAATTCAAATTTTAAAGTTAATTTTTCGACTTTAAAAAGCAAAAAAATTTTAAATAAGTTTAAGTTCTTATGACTTCTGAACTTTATTCTATGCCAATTAAATTATATAATATTTATGAAAGTATTTGTATTTCCCTTGTAAGATATTTTAAAATAAAATACAAAACACAGAATTTTAACACAAAAATAGCATATTTTTGAATACTGAAGCCATTTTTACCAAGAAGAATATCTATATTCTAATTTTTTTTTTCATTGTAAAGTATATAAGCTTTAATTTAAAATTAAATAAAAGTGTCAATATTTCCGGAACATTTAAAAAAATTATATTAAAAAAAGTTTAACTTTGTAACGTCACAAATTCGAAGGTGGACCGTTTATGATTTTTTGTTATGTCTACTTATTTATTTTATCGCGTGAAAGAACTTTTTCTGGGACAGCGGTGTCAACCACTCATTATTTTGCTGTTGACCGCTAGATAAGGCGATAAAAGAGAATATAATTAAAATCGAATTGTTTATCAGTATTGATCCCTTCCAAAAAGACTGGCCGTTATCGATTTGAAATTGCCGTTAGATCGGTGTTGACTCTTCTCTATTCTTTCTTCTGTTATTGACCGTGCTAGGGTGCACACATTTATTGTTTTATTAACATTTTTTTTTCAATGATGGAGTAGAGCCGCCAACGGCGAACGGCCAGGGGGTCTATTTTTCAATCGTCCGTTCACGAACGTATACGTTCAAATTTTATTTTATATAGGTTTATATGGCGAACGTTGTCCGTGAACACGTTCGGAACGTATGAAACATCGAACGGACGACCGTTCAAAACATTAAAAAACGTTCGTCACAACGGATAATAGAAACCATCCGTTAGCGAACGGTGGGTCGAACGGTCGATCGAACGGATGGTCATAAATAACAAAAGAAAGGTTTGACCCTTACACTTGCCTTTTAGACAAACATATTTACCTAAAATATAATTTTGAATTAAAATCGTTTTAATTAAATAAATTCATTAAACAAATCAATTATTCGTAGAAGTAGCTATAATCGGAAATAGGGAGCTAAGGCTCCTTCATGTTTGAGTGAGATTTCCTTATTAACTTATGAACATAAAAAAAATATTTAATATATATTTTTATTAATAAAAATATATTTATTATAATAAATATTATTTCAATTAATTATGTTGTTCTACAAAACATAAATTAGTTGAAAAAAATGATTGAAATTTACAAACAAAAATTTTTAGTTAAATATTAAAAATTGTTTTAAATAGAACTATTATCTAATAGTTTCCAAATTATTTCAATGCAACTTACAGCGCATCAATGATACATAATATTTGTTTACGATCTCATTAAATGCAGCGAGACCTTTTTTGAGATAATTGAGTAATATAAACAAAAATCACATTATTTAATAAAATTCACTTGAAAAATGCAACCATAAAATACATTGTATACAGAGTGATTTTTTTATCATTACCCACTCAATTACTTACAGAATAATAATAAACTAAACATTTTTATTTCCGATTATCTTTAGTTACACATTATTGTTGAATTATTAATTATGTAACACTTTAAGTTCATCCCTTATACTATTTATGTATAATATATAAGGGATTATAAATACAGGTAGCTAATTGGATTTTTATGACATTGCTGTCATAGTCACGGATTCTTTATTATCAATTATGACTATCATTAGATATACCTTCTGTATTGTCAGTTAGTGTATTTATAAACTCACAACAATGTGCCTTACTACTATTAATAATAACAATGCTGTGTACCTGCTAATATCGATGTCATAAAAAACCAATTAGCTACCTGTATTTGTAAACCCTTGTGTATTATACATGTATATTATCTCAAAATTTTTTACCCCTATTGCTTGAACACGTGCAGAAAAAAGTAATATTTATGTTTTAAATATTACGTTGTCTAAAAAAAATGTATAAAATATTAAAATATTATATTCAGTATTATAAATTAATTTCCATTTTTCAGTTAATATGTTAAATAAATTGAAACATAATATTATATTATGATTACTCAGTAATATTAATTAAAACTCGTAATACGTGTAACAACTATTTTATTGGTTGCACCCTTGCACCTCGTAATAACCATCTTTTGAAAATTTACCTTAAGTTTTTTGTGAAAATTATTCATGCAATTATATGTTTGTTATGTTAACAACTTTTCAAAACAGTGGCATATTTAGGAGTAGACCCCCAGGGGGTCTATTTTTGAATCGTCCGTTCGTCGAACGTATACGTTCGTTGAACGGTCACGTTCCTCGAAATACGTCCAACGAACGGACACGTTCCTCGAACGTTCACGTTCGTCAAAATAAGGTCAACGAACGGACACGTTCCTTGAACGGTAACGTTCGTCAAAATACGGTCAACGAACGGACACGTTCCTCGAACGGATTCTATTGTTCCATTAGGTATACGGCCTTTTAGGTATTGTTCGATGAACATATATGTTTTACGATTGTTTGCAATTTATTGTAATAACATAAATAAATATTTTGAAAATTAAATTCATACAGCTTGATTTTTAATATTTTAATATTTATTTTTAATTAATATAATACTTTTTAATAACAATAATTTATTACTAATACATACA
>NW_026099572.1:38840576-38845067 GCF_025091365.1 Daktulosphaira vitifoliae | reverse complement strand
CAAAATCAAATTATCGGATTTACCGAAAATAATAGTAATATAAATATGCCACAAAATCGGTTATACCGAATAAAATAATATATAATAATGTTCTAATGAACTAAGTCTGACTTTGCCGAATTTAAGTAAAAATATGCCACAAAATAATAAATCAATCGGACTTGCCGAATATAAATAAACATATGCCACAATAAAATAAATAAATCGGACCTGCCGAATATAAATAAATATATGCCACAATATAATAAATCAATCGGACTTGCCGTATATAATTATAAAATATAATAAATAAACAGACAATGCTGTAATGTGGCTGGGGCCCCAAAATAATAATATAATAATAATAATAATAATATAACAATACTATATATTTCAATAGNGTAATATAATAATAATAATAATAATATAACAATACTATATATTTCAATAGTAATAGTAATAAGGACTTATTTTTTCTAGCTAGAAGTTACTCACCCAATGGTCGACAACAAAGGGCGGATAGAACATAAAATTGCACGAATCGTGATAATTTGATGTCTCGGTGATCAAGTCGCTACATACGAAATTATACGAAGATGTTGAAGTCGTGGTTTGGATGTTCTATTAAAAGGGACTGTGGCTCAAAGTAAAATGACAAAAGTCATGGTAATGGTCGTGACATTGACCGTGGCTGTGGCGTGGCGGTGGCGTTAGTGATGACTGGCTATGAATGGCTATAAAAAAAAATGGCGAGATGGCAAAATGGCAAAATGGCAATTAGGTGAATGCGACGTATACACTATAGAGGTTAGTAATTGACCTAGTTATCGAACACCTAAATGACCTATGTATTAACATATGAAGGTGAAAGTGTGGTAAGGAGTAAAACCAGAATAAATAAAGGTCCATGCGTAAGTAACTTTTTAATTAATAGAAATATGTATATATATATATATCATAAATAAGTATAATAATAAAATTACAGAAAGTTAAGATACGTCCTAATCTCGTTGTGTAGTTGTCCTGTGGCACATAAGCGGACGGAAATGCCTCTATCTATAAGGATGGTGGTGATACACATTAATCCGAATGGCACTGGAATTTTATCCCTATTCATCCCTATGGGAGGGATTGTAACGAACCATATATTGTTTTGTGTAAGAAAACTTGCCAATTCCGAAATGGCATTTGAGTAATCTTGTAGGTATGGTTTACTATTGAAACGCGGCTTTGTTAGCATTGTTAATATAATATTTTGTCTAGTAGATTGGACGCACAAATGTTTGGATATCCTAGTGGACCTAGTTGGCTTACCGAAGTGTTTAGTAAATAATGTGGCTACTCCTCGGGACATTCTCCTGGGATTGTCGAAGTCGCTGCTGGCGCAGTGGGCGAGCGCCCCACTCGAGGAGTAAAAGAAATGTTCGATGGATACGNTTCGAGGAGTAAAAGAAATGTTCGATGGATACGTTGATGAGATATAGCCTAGCCAGCTATCCCCCATTGGTCCCTTAGAATACTGTCGACGGGCATTTAGGTTAAACCCCTAAATAGCGACGTAACAATTGGTGGAGGCGCCGATCTCTCTGTTTTATTTTAAACTTTCAGTGAGGGATCCCCCCCTAATTGTACTACAATTTTTATATACCGCTTTTCACGGTTAATTTATAAATTAAATATTTTTTATTTATTATTGGCTCACTTTATTATAATAGTAACAATTGTATAGTTAGGTATAACTATAAATTAAGTCTTTGAGTTACATAATCTTTTATACACGTTTATATGCCTCTCTATAGTTATTATTTAAAACGCACCTTTAATAATCAAACTTGTAGAATTACCGAAAGAGTTTGGAATCTATTAGGTTTTGATAGTAATATTTTGGAACTAACACCAGATCAGGTTATTAGTTCATTTGGAAAGAAAAGGGGTATTTCTGTTTCTAAGGCTTTTGANCATCCAAATTTTCCGAATATTTCCCTAGTTCATGTAATCCAGAATCGATGGGGATTATGTTGGGTTTTATAATGGCCGGTGAATTATTGATTTTATCAAATTTCGGTAAAAATAAACTATTATTTGATAATGTTAATTGGGGCACGAAATTTGTTTGGAATGATTGTTTAATAAATGTGTGTGTTGATAGGATGTTATTAGGTGTATGGACTAGACACCCCGCGTTTAGCGTCAAAATTCCGGTTTTTATTAATTCTTCCGTATATGAATTTTCCCCGCAAATTATGGTTATTTCGATGGACTCAGGTGCCATATATATCCACGCGTTATGTGAATGCAATTTATGGAAGCTTTCGAATTTTGAAGAAATGTGTTTAATATTACATATTTCAGGAGTAATATGTGGTTTTAAATAAATAAGTGTTTCACAGTTAGTTAGGCGCTTCCGGTTTGATATTGGCGGAAATTCGCAAATTGAAAGAAATTTATTTGTATGACAATCGGCTAGGTTTTTTTCTGAAAATGGAATGAAACTGTCGTTATTAGCAGAGACGGCTATAAATTGATAGGTTGGCTGGATTAAGACGAATTGATGTTTAGCGATATACATGGGTAGAGGAATTGTTTGTAATAAACTATATTTTACTGTATCACAGATGGGTATCGAAATTTTATAAATCAGTTTGTTATCCATAAACGCGATCGATAATTTCGTTAGATTGATTAAATCAAAAATGTTATTAATTTCCTTAATTTGTATTGGAAGTTGCTTGTTAGTGGGGAGGTTGTGTTCAATAAATTGTAAACGAGAAATTAAGGTGACGGGGTCTAGTACGTTTGGGTGAATTTGACCATGGCGCGCCATAGATATTGCCGAAATAAGGTCATTAGTTTCAAGATTGAATTCTGAAACAATAAGGTTTAAGATTGCGAAATGTTGTTGTAATGTTTGCTCGATTTCTAGCTCGGAAATTTGCGAAGTAATATTATTTTGTGCGTCGATCAAAGAGTTAATACTATGCCTTAAATTTAAGGTATTATTCTGCAATATACCACTGAAATTTTTTATAATGTTAAGACCGGATTGCATAATAATTGTTTGATGCTTCTGAAGTTTTAATGCTTGGGCTATTTGGTCGGAATTATTGTTTAGATGGTTATTAATGTCATTAAGATCGTCNATCGGAATTATTGTTTAGATGGTTGTTAATGTCATTAAGATCGTCCTCATTAAGGTTACCGAATACGTATTTATTGAAATTCCCAATTATATTAATTAATGCCCGTCTAGATCTTTTATCTTTGAGTTGTAATAAATTATTGTAGTGCCTATCCATTTCTAAGATGTTATATTTATTCAGAGTATCATAATCTTGGCATATTAATGAAATACCTTTCGAATTGTTATGGTCGTTACAAATTTTATTTAGTTGATAATTGATTGAATGTATTTGCAAAAATTTCGATTCATAATTTATGATATCTACAAATATCAGTAATTTGTAAGTGTCTCTTGAAAACTGAATTGTGTCTAGGGTTTCAAAATATATTCCTAAAGAATCGATGGGGATCACAGAAAAATCTTTACAGTCGCCACGGGGATACAAAATTGTTAGTAACAATAAAAAAAATCTCCTAAAAGCCATTTTAATAAATCTTTCGTACCTGAGTAAGGGTTAATCCAAATAAATGTTATCTATTAATCTAGAACTTCGGTTGCACGGCACTCAAGGGTGAAGTTATGTAATTTGAATATAATTGAAGTTAATAATATTTCCAAAAAATCGCACTATAATATAACAGTAATTGAAATCTCGGTAGGCGTTGGTGATCGTTGTCGCAGCAAGACTGTTTACACCGGGGAGTAGGCATAACGCCTTTAGTTCGAAAATTATCATATTGTTTACGTATGCTTTTTTAGACATATTGTCTGAATGCGCGCTCCCTACCTGCTGGATATATTATCAGAATGGCAGAAAATGAATTANATTTTTTAGACATATTGTCTGAATGCGCGCTCCTTACCTGCTGGATATATTATCAGAATGGCAGAAAATGAATTATTATAATAAAATTTAAAGACCTTCTTATTATATTCAATATGTTTTGCCTGATTATTAAAAATTGATTATCCAAACCTCTAAACCATACCGGGCAACTCTCGTATTAGGAGTACTTCTAAGGGTTTGATTTGTTAAGAATGCCAATTTATGTGCTAATTGACATGGTGCCGGTACTCGAACGGTTCCACTCCAATTGTTATACATGTGACCCAATTTGTCGATATTACTACGTTGCGGCCAAAATCTCTAATTTTCTTCTTATCTTCCTCTTGCTACTTGCCTTTTTAATAATTTAGTTATGGGCCCGACCTGAGATTTTGACGGAATTTTATATTCTAGCAACGAACGGTTTTAACTGGTCTACGTGAACAGGCGACTCGACCAAAATATTGTTTTTTGGCAGATTTATCAAAAAACTATATGGACCTATTTTCTTTAAAATAACATAAGGGCCTTCATACCTATCTGAAAATTTATTACCCTTTACCGG
>NW_026099572.1:38721521-38840086 GCF_025091365.1 Daktulosphaira vitifoliae | reverse complement strand
AACAATAATGTGTAACTAAAGATAATCGGAAATAAAAATGTTTAGTTTATTATTATTCTGTAAGTAATTGAGTGGGTAATGATAAAAAAATCACTCTGTATACAATGTATTTTATGGTTGCATTTTTCAAGTGAATTTTATTAAATAATGTGATTTTTGTTTATATTACTCAATTATCTCAAAAAAGGTCTCGCTGCATTTAATGAGATCGTAAACAAATATTATGTATCATTGATGCGCTGTAAGTTGCATTGAAATAATTTGGAAACTATTAGATAATAGTTCTATTTAAAACAATTTTTAATATTTAACTAAAAATTTTTGTTTGTAAATTTCAATCATTTTTTTCAACTAATTTATGTTTTGTAGAACAACATAATTAATTGAAATAATATTTATTATAATAAATATATTTTTATTAATAAAAATATATATTAAATATTTTTTTTATGTTCATAAGTTAATAAGGAAATCTCACTCAAACATGAAGGAGCCTTAGCTCCCTATTTCCGATTATAGCTACTTCTACGAATAATTGATTTGTTTAATGAATTTATTTAATTAAAACGATTTTAATTCAAAATTATATTTTAGGTAAATATGTTTGTCTAAAAGGCAAGTGTAAGGGTCAAACCTTTCTTTTGTTATTTATGACCATCCGTTCGATCGACCGTTCGACCCACCGTTCGCTAACGGATGGTTTCTATTATCCGTTGTGACGAACGTTTTTTAATGTTTTGAACGGTCGTCCGTTCGATGTTTCATACGTTCCGAACGTGTTCACGGACAACGTTCGCCATATAAACCTATATAAAATAAAATTTGAACGTATACGTTCGTGAACGGACGATTGAAAAATAGACCCCCAGGTCTTTTCGGCGAAGCATCCAGACCATCGGGTGGGTCTCTTCGGAGACCGGGTATCGTTTTTTTTTCTTATATATTGTATTTATGTAATGAGCTATATTTTATTAATTATTTTATCGTAAATTAACTTAATTTTGTTTATGTGCGGAGAGCACGTGTTTCCCTTTTCTTCTAGCCAACGCTAAGGAGCGAGTGTTCAGAACGTTTTTCATTAATATTCGATTAACATTAACGGATGTGTTCCAATACCGTCCGTGATGTTAGTAATATTATTTGTTTAAATATTTTATTTTATTTTTGTTGCCTTTATTTGTAGACATGGTTTTTGATGCATTCGCATTTTTGTCCATGTTTAACTTAATTTTCTTTTTTTAACAATTAAATTAAATTTCCTTATTAATTTCAACTGTAATATTTATTTTATTGCGCCAGTAACTTAATTACTCGCGTGTATTTTATCCCTATTCCTTAATCTAGACACGGTATGTTTTACATATCAACCACATACAACTTTGATTGTCATAATTGTGTTTAATAAACAAGGAGGTATTATAATAATTTATACATATAACGACATATTAACTTAGATTATACTTATAATTAACTTAAAATTAAATTCCACCTATGGTCCGGTAATCATATCTGATATATGTGACACCTCTCCTAGGTGGTGGCGACCCTTGTTACTATAGCTAGTCGTTATGCAAGTGGCAAACCATGTTGTTGTTACAGGTCAATATATAAAAAAGCCCACTTGCAACTTGTGTGTAATATTTGCTTTATTGAATCCTTACAGTGGTCTGATTTAGAGACTGATTTTCAAAAAATTTATATCAATTGAAAGAAAAATATCTGTTTTCAATATAAAAAAAAATTATTTTAATTTGTTGATTTTTTAAAAAGTTATGGCACTTTTAAGTATTAAAATATTTCATGTTAAACAGTGATTTTTACATAAAAATTACATTTTTCGTTAATTTGACGGCCATTTTGTCATAGAAGAAAAGGTGCCAGAACAAATATTTTTTTTTTAACTTATAGTATTTATTATAAGCTTTAATTTGACATATATTTAAAGCTCGAAGTATTTCCGGAACATTTTCAAAAGTTAAATTGAAAAAGTATTACTTTTTATATGTATGTTTCAAGTTTTGAACGCCTCCCTGTATAAGGGAATATTGTCCAATTTAAATAAAAAGTATGTCAAATAAAATACGTATATATAATGTATTTAGAAAAAAAATTTGTGTTGATACATACATTATTCGAAAGGTATAACAAGTTAAAGTTGAAAATTTCAAAGTGAATAGCATTTTTTTTAACTTCGGCAACCGTTTGCACGTAGAAGTCAATGGCTATTTTCTCATAGAAGAAAAGGTGTCAGGACAAAATTTTTTTTTTTAATTTATATTACGTAACATTAGCTTCAATTTGACATATAATTAAAGCTGGGAGTATTTTTGGAACATTTTCAAAAATTAAGTTGAAAAAGTTAGTTTTTGTAAAAAAGTTGCTATTTTCCAATCCCACCTGCTCACAGCTTAAGTGTTAGATTTTCAAAAAAAATGATATCAAATAAAAGAAAAATATCTAACGTTTCAATATAAATTATTTTGATTTGTTCATTTTTAAAAAAGTTATGGTAGTTTTAAGAAAAAAAAAAGTGAAAAAAAATGTCAAAAATTACTAATTTTTAAAATTGTAATTTTTTTTTGGAGATTTACCCCATTTGTGGGGAACGAGGGAAAATTTTTGAGGGTAATGTGTTCAACTAGATACGATTTGTGATCTTTTGACGTATTGTTGAAAGAAATCGATTTAGTGAGAGCTGAGAAAACAGACATAAAAAAAAAACACATCATGGTAAAATTAATACCTTCGCATCGAAGCTAAAATTGATGTAATTTATTTCTGATGACTGAAATCAATTTTACCACCAGTCCCATGAATGTCAATTTTTTTTTAATCGATTTCTTTTTTTCTGGTTTTGAATATATCTTTTTGTGGTAACAATTTGTTAAAAAGTTTTCAAAGTTTGCAATTTAGTCAAAATTAATCCACATGTATAATTTAATCTATTATAAGAAATTTTAATTAAAAATGGATCGGTCAACAGCTTATCAATATTGTTGTATCTTCTCTGACCTTTTATATTATAAGATTGAGTTTCTTTAAAGGGGTCGAAATTTATGTCACTGAATTTAACGTTTGCACGCTGTTAAGTTGGATGACTTAATCGCGATAACAAAATAGTTTCGTAACATCAGTAAACTAAATAAATCAATGATATATTTGAAGTACAATTAGTAATAATCCAAATCGTGTATTTTTTTGCTATAAATTGCCATACAGTTGTGTACTTAACGCTTATAAATTCAACATTGCACTATTATCGAAATGAAAATTAACTTCACCTCACTTTTCGCTGCAATTCTTAAACTTAGCACATTTTTGATACTATGTTAAATATTAGAAGTAATGCACCTTAAGTTTACCTTTCTTACTAATAATTTTATATAATTTAAAATGATGATCTGTTTTTGAGATAAAACTCAATAATTACTCAAATGTTGATACTTTTTTTAGAGCATAAACATAATTGATTTCAATCTACATACCCTAGCACCTCTATAATCAAATGCTTATGTTTAATATAAAAAAATTCGAAAACTTTTATTAAATAAAGACCTAATATTTAAAAATTATATTTTATTATAGCAAAAAATATATAATTTTTAGCAATACCGTAATATGAAATTGACGTTTTAAATACTTTATAATAAAAGGTATTCACTGTGATATAGTTCATGAGCAGCATTTATTAAAATAATTTATAGAAAGTAATTTGTTCAAATTTACACTTAATACTGGAACATTATATGCATACTATTAAATCAAAAAAATATCTTATAAAAAAATGTGTACAATATGTATAATATTATAATTAGAAAATTTCAATTAAATTCCACTTATTCAAAGAACTTTCATTGGTACAAATGTCCATAACAATTTCAGCATTAACTTTTTTAATGTTAACACTTAAGCATGTACCAGCTGCTAAATTATATAATGCCGTTTCTGTCTGTAAATTAAAGTAATAATAAGAATTACTATACATACATCTTTTACCTAATATAAATTAGTAGCTTCATGCAAAAATAAGTCAACTCTATTTTCAAAACTTATCAGTAAACTAATAAAACTAGAATTTTTTAACACATACTTGTTTTTCTTTTTAACTTTTTTCTTGGATAGATGCATCTATCATTTTTACTTTAATTAGAAACAGTTTAAATCTAATTTTGTAAAATTTGAGTCATTTTATTTTTGCATAGAGCTCTTGAAATTAAAATAAGTAATTAAACTGGATTACGAATAATTGATATTTCTTTAAAAATCCTAAATGACACTTTTAATCATAATTCTTTTTTATGATTAATTTCATTTAAGTGTAACGATTAAAATAAAAAAAAAAAACGTTCCGATAACTTGTCGTCTTTGAGTAACATGTAATGTTTGGTGAATATGATATTTTTTGATTAATTTGTTATATTACAATAAACAAGCTTTAAATTGAAATAATTAAGAATGATGCAAATATTCTAAAGTTATACAAAAAAATTCAAAGTCGTTAAATTTTAACATATTTGTATGATTTTTGATTTTAATGCTTGACACAACTTCTAAAAATCAAGATTTCGAAGTTTTTATTTATCGTTTTAATGTACATTGTATTAGCTTAAATTTAATGTAGGTTTAAAGATTTCAGGGTTCATAAAATATAATCAAAAAGAAAATTGGTGATATGATTTTAAAATTAATTTTTTTGATTTTTAGTTAATGATTAGATTATCAAAAAAAAATAAAATGCAATCGGCAAGGCAAGTCCTATTATGATTACTCCTATTATCAACATAAAATAGCCATCACCTATAATTAATGTGTATACATATTATTTTTATTTCTAACCTGACCATATGATCCTAAAGAGAGGATGTAGGGCCGTCTTATAGGGGCATCACGCCCACTCACTTAGTAGAACTTAATAGTACTAGTCGATAATTTTAGTTAAAACTTAGGACATTAAGAACTTAATGTCTAAAATATTTTAGCGTTAGAAAGTATTTTTCTCTAATGCAGTCGTAATTTTAAGAGGTTTACGAATTTTTTTTTTTTTTTTAATTACTCTACGGTACTTTTTATTGAGACGATCATACATCTTAATCAATACAATTAAATGATTATCAAAATTATAAATATACAGTTTTACTAATTAATATATATACACTAATACAACATTAATGAGATTTACACTTCCAGTGAAGTGGTCCCCCTAACTTAGTCTTATAATAATGAATAATATTTAAAGTGTAAAATAAATATTTATAAATTTAAACCAAGTCATATGGCTTGACGCATTTTAAACGTCTTAAATATTTCTTAAGTGCTCTTTAAACCTGACCCCTATAATTCTTTTTGTTAGGACAAACCAAAAGAAATATAGGGGTCAGGTTTAAAGAGCACTTAAGAAATATTAAAAATCAAGAAGTTGAGAAATCTCCAGTGACTGAACATTTATTGACACATAATCACTCCATTAAAACCATAAAATTAATTAAAAACGTAAATACAAAGAACTCAATATTAGGGAGGCAATAGAAATGTTTAAAAATATAAACAATTTAATTAATTGGGATCTTGGTCAACTGAATATTTCATTATTAAACTTGTGTAAACTGACAAAATGTGATAATATTACTTAGTGATGACGTCACTAAGTGATAAGGTCACTAGGTATATAAGGGAGTTTTTTCTAGTCGGGATGTCAGTATGTGTTTAGCGTTGATAATGGTAACATTGTTTCCAAAATACGTATCCGCGACTTTTCAGTAATTTTTTGTGGCTTTTAAGTTTAATATTTTTTAGTTTTTTAATTAATAATATTTTTAATATAGTTTTAATATTACTTAATTATTAATATAATTTAAATTATAAAAAGTTATAATGAGTAAAAAAAATCAAGAATAACAGATTTTAATTAAATTTAAATAGAAAAGGGTTTAACATTAATAGTGTACATGAACTTACATTATCAGAATATTTCCATCGTTGTGTACTTCCAATTTCATTACACTTGCTTATTACAGGTTTTCCAGATGAACTATCCAAACATAAAAGTTTAGCTAATACTAATTCTTCTTTATCAGTTTTATACCATATCTACAAAAAAAATTATAAAAAAATATTTTATTGGCCAATATTTAACAGTGTATGATTTACCTGCTCCATGTTTTGGATACATGGCCTTAGTACAAGTTTGCTATTTTTAGTTTGGTAACCATTTAGAGGATGAACACACAGTTTTGAATTGCTCAAATTAATCTAAATTATAGTAATACAATTTAGATTTATTTTGAAAAAAAATTGATGTTAAATAATTAACCCACCACAGATCAAGAAAAAGCAAGCCTGTCATATTTCTTACTCACACATACAATTCAATGCGCCTTTGGCTATCCTATTCCCCCCCTACATGAAAATATTTAGTTATAATTATGATTTTAAAACCAAACAAACCTAGACATCTTGTAAATTCCTATCGTCCAATAAATTTGCTGCCTACATTTGGTACACTTTTTAAAAAAATCATATTATTTAAAATTATTTCAATTACAAATATTTACAATATAATATCAAAATCGAAGTTTGGTTTTTGATCTAAACATAATACAATCCATCAAATTCATAAAATAATATACAAATTTCATCCACTTTTAAGATTAATGAATTTAGCTGTAATTTTTTGGGTTTTTCTCAGGCTTTTGGCACTTTAAACTTTTATTTAAAATAAAGAATTTTCTTCCAACCTTTATTGCCTAAATATCACATCATTTCTTAAAACCCAAATAGTTCAATTAGTTCAATAAAAAAGTTTTAATTATACTATTTTTAAAGTTAAAATCTCTCAAGTGACCTTTTGCTTTTACTTTACAACATAAATACTTCTGATATACCAATCTCCAACAGCGCTGTGTTAGAAATATTTGCGATTTACTACCTTCAAACAAAGATCCATTCGTTGTTTTAAGTCATATCCAATAACATTTAAATCTAATTAAGTCCTGAGTATCCCAATAAAAAATTAAAATTAACGATCAAAGTCTGTATAGGTTAATTTCATTCTAAAACTTAAACCAAGTAATAAGTAAATTTCTCTTCAATCAGCAGTATAATACTAGGTATTGTGCATGATAAATAACTAACTTGGAATCATCATACAAGTCAAAAATATAAGCAACTAAATACTCGTCTTTATTAATTTCGACTAATATTAAAATACAATTTAAGACTAAAAAATAAAATTCTTATACATAAAACAATAATTGGACCAAACAGTGTGGTTCTATAGAACAGAAACTTGAGCATCTGCTAAATTAACAAGTATACGTTCTATTCCAATTCCAATCAATAACTTTAAAATTTATAACAGATACATAACAAATATTACTCTTCACAGTGATTTAAAAATACCATTTTTAAAGAATTCGCTAAAAACTACAACAAAAGATTAAATATTAACTTTTATATTATATTAAAAAGAAACTGGTATATAGTATAGATTTAATTTAGATCAAAGTTAAAATATTTATATATTAATTCTGAGTTTCCATTACTAGACGGTTTACTTATTTCAATATTCGTATCCTTATTATTAAATTTGTAATTATCATCATAATTTATTAACAGAATGCAATATTCTTTTATAATTAAAAACAACAATAATAATTTGAATCAATAATTGATTATTTTAAAATTAAAATAATTATTTTAGTAAAATATTAGACATAATAATTAATATACATTACCAAGAATTTTGCTGTGTAGTTACGAATTCGTTTGTTCCAAGGTTGAAAAGCAGGTCTATCTACAATTTTTAGTTTTTTATTTACATTTTCAATATTATCTGTAGGCAATAATATTTCTGGATAAACGTTTTCAAGATACCATTCAAAATTTTTACATCCTAATTTTTTTCGTAACTCTTTCCTTTCAGTTATGTCACCATATTTTATATTAATAAGATCTAAACGTTTACTTATAAAAAATTTCTGTAATGATTAATATATTTTAGTTTAAAATTGTCTCGCATATAATGCTAAATTTTAAGTTTGTTAATCACTTTAAAATCATCCAACCAAACATGAGCTAAACGTAAAGAATTTCTGGCCATGGTATCTTCATTATTAGGAGCCGAGTATGGTCTATGTTTTCGGAATACATGTCCAACTCTAGAACAAGGCTCAATGAAAAGAGAGCCACCACACATCCATACCTTTTTCATTTAAACCAAAAATAAAATTTAATTATTTTCGGGAATAAATACAAAATACAACTTTCTAATGTGTATTTTAAAAATGAAAAGATTCTTAGGGGTTTATATAATTTTTTACTCGAAATGATAGTTCCAAATTTTCACCACCCCAAATGTTCATTCCTGGATCATATTCTCCAATCTCACTAAAATATTCTCGATCCACAGCAAAAAGACCCCCAGCAATTGTAGGTGTTCTATAAAAATAAAGTCTTATAAAAATACTTTTTTCTTGTATTCAAAATAATAATTCGAATACATTTTTAAAAAGATATTTAGAATACATATTTGAATATTTAAATATACAGTGTTCCACCGTAATTTTCTTATTTGACTATATAAATAAATGTTGAAATTAGTAAATCAATGTGGGGCATCTATATGATATAGACTATATCTACAGACTGATTCTTTAACACTAGTCACTCAATTTTCAAAAAAAAAAAAAAGGTTCAAAAAGTATATCAGAAATCGTATGAAAAAAGAGGCATGGTACGGAATTAGTACCTGCAACCTAAGGCGTTGTAGAGACCAACCTTACCACTAGGTTACCGTGCACTTATGATTCAGATCCTGGTACACTTTCATATAGGTTGATAACGTAATGTATGGCTGAGGAAAACACTGTATCGTGACAATATTCATCCCTTATTTCTTATAGGTGTGTCAACTTATTTTTATTAAATGACGACATAAATATGTCATGCTTCACTCTACTTCACCCAAACTATAAGACTGTTATGGGACCAGCTATGGTTATATTATGTATAGTTTAGAGTGACAAGAGAATAGAGCAGAGATGAGAATACTTAGTTTAGTTTTAGTTATTATAAAGGTGGGGAAGAACTGCCCGTGCATTCAGACCTGTAGGTCTATTGTGCGCACCTCCTACCAAGTTATATTAATTCGGTTTCTTCACATAAATGTTTTCATCGAAGTGTTGTTGCCATTGTTGAATATCTAAGACTAAATATAAGCGTCCTACAAGGATGCTCCATATATATTCAAAGAGTCCTGTTTCTTTAGCGAATATAAATATCTCTTTAGGTTTTATGTTTTTCATATTTTCTTTTTCAGGAAGAGATTTCCTAAATGTTTAGGTCTTAATGTGGCCAGGGTATCACATTGAAACATAAGGTGAAATGAATCTTTCTTTTCTGTTCCACACTTCATGCATAGTGACGATTCTATCACTTCCATTATGTAATGTTTAAGCAAATGATCGTGTTCTGTCAGTAGTCCAGTTAAAGTACTTATTTGTTAACTAGTCATATTATTAAGATACCTCAGTAGTAGACTTTGGAGTCTTGATAAATTAAGTTCTTATGTAGAAGGATTTCTTTTAGAGGCACCTCTTTTATAACTTTTGTTTGAATTTTGGCTTTATAATCGGCTTACTGTTCAAATATACTTTTTTCGCTTTAAACTTTTTTTTATCTTATTAATCTCATATATGATATATAGTCCCCGCAGACTTAATTTTAAGTTACGATTTTGCATTTGCGCATAGTATTATATTTTGTACATTTTACCAAGGAATGTTAAATGTTATATAGATAAGTTATATATAAATTTCAGGACGGTCATATAAGTAAAGAAGTTTGTACATACATTATCAGAATAGTACAGTATTAATAATCCTATTAATTTATATATGATGTATTAGTCTATCGTAAAAATTGAGATTCATCAAAATTTAATTTTTAAATATTTCCAGGAATAACTTGCCCAATTGTTTTGTCGTTATTCTATAATATTAATACAACTATTATAACTAGAATATTAATAGTTATTGTGTATACTTAGGGTGTATTTAAGGGGGATATGGACGATTGCCTCCTTGAACCAGCACTATCAATATTTTTTAGGCGACATTATTAACAAACATCAACCTTATACCCAATACATTTTACTATTTCTTCTTTTTAAATTTTACTGATTTTAATAATTAAATTTTTAATATATTTTTGTTACACTTATTCTGATGTAATATTTTCTCAATAAACCACTTATAGTGGCAGGCGCAAACGTGTACTCCTACCGAATCAGTGGCCTACTTACTAGAAGAGGCTTACGCGAGCATGAGATATGCGGGTTTTCCAGCTAAACGAAACCTAGTTAATATAAAAATATTTAGCATTTTACATAAATATTATTTTTGTATATAAAAAAAAAACCCCCAGCACAGGGGGGTCGCGGCACAGTGGTGACGTGGTATAGATGGATCAAGTATAATGATATCTGACAGTGATTAAAATCACTATCAAAAATAAACGCTTCGATGCAAATCTTTAGATAGTGTTTAATTTTAAAAAAATTGGTGTTCTATTCCAAAAGCTACATTATCGGCTAGTTCATTATTAATAATAGCATTCGGTAGCCATTTTCACCGTGAAGATAAAATAAAGTCCGAAATTTTTTTTTCGCATAATAAAGTAAATTACATTAGCTTTAATTTAAGATATATATAAAAGTGTCAGACTTTCCGGAACACTTTCAAAATTTAAGTTGAAAAAGTTCTACTTTCTACATGCATTTTTTAGATTTGAACCCCCCTCGTATATAGGGAAATGGTCCGATTTAAAAAAACAGTATGTCAAATGAAAGATGTATATGAATACTACTCCTCATAAAAAAATTGTACTGATCCATACATTTTTCAAAAAGTTATAGCATAATAAAGTTAAAAATGTAAAATACAAAATCGAAAATTTTCATACAAAAATAGCATTTGGTAGCCATTTTCACCGTGAAGATAAAATAAAGTCCGAAATTTTTTTTTTGTATAATAAAGAACATTGCATTGGCTTCAATTTAAGATATATATAAAAGTGTCAGACCTTCCGGAACATTTTCAAAAGTTAATTTTTTTTGAAAAAGTTGTCATTTTAAACCCCCCCTTGTGGGCAGGTTAAGGGTTAAATTTATGAAAAAAATATACCAAACGAAAGGTAATGATATTACACATCTATATAAAAAAGAATTATATTGATATGTTCATTTTTGAAAAAGTTATGGCACTTTTNCGGATACGTTTATTTTTGAAAAAGTAATGGCACTTTTAAGTAAAAAATTTTTTAAAAATTTCAAAAATTAGCGATTTTTAAATTTGTAATTTTTTTGGAGGTTTCCCCCATTTACGGGGAACGAGGGCATTTTTTTCAATTTTTAAGGGTAATGTCTTCGACTAGATACAATTTGTGATCTTTTGACGTATCATTGAAAGAAATCGGTTCGGTGAGAGCTGAGAAAAAGTGGTAACAGACACAAAAAAAAAAAAAAAAAAACACATCTTAGTAAAACCAATACCTTCTCAGCTTCGCATCGAAGCTAAAAATTATTAATATTATATTATAATAAATTTATTAATATTATAGAACAATTACAAAAAAAAATTTCATATGAATATTGATTACTGTGATTTAACGTTGGACAACATAGTTGAATTAGATGGTTCCCAATTTTTACGATACACTCATAGATTTATACATCATATATGAGATTAATAAGATAATAAAAAAAAGTTCAAAGCGATAAAAGTACATTGGATCAGTAATCTGATTATAAAGCCAAAGTTCAAACAAAAATGTATATACAGGGTGTTCAGTAAGTTAGGAAACAGTTAAATTGTTACAAACAATGAGTACAATAGAAATTCGTTTCCTTATTTACTGAACACTCTGTATAACAATAAATTTTATTAAAATATCAACAACATTGTATTATAAATATATTTTTAAGAAATTGACAAAAATTACTTGAACACTTAAGAAAATAAACATAATATATAAAAATAACAAATATTTTAATATATAATGTTTTCACACTGTTTTTCTAAGTAAAAAAAAAATACAAATAATTGTGTAAACAAGAAGGTCGTTATTAATTTTTTCAATTCAATACAATTTGCTTTAATTTTATTTTTAATGGTAAAATGAAATTTTGAATATTTATATTATTTAATAATAACACAGGTTATTTTAAGGGATAGATTTTTATAATAACACCACGACCATTTATAAGTCCAATAAGTTGATTCGTCTTAAAATTATAGGTGGAACAAATCATTTTTTCTTAAGCACGCTTTTTAGCGTTTTATAATAGTAATTATAATTATTAATGGTCCCACTAAGCGGGATTTTTATTTTACTAAGTTATTTTTAAATACTCAGCTTAAAATTGAGATTTTTTTCAATTGTACCTATTTATAAAAACGATTTACTTGATTGGTTTGATAAAATCTTCATCTGTAATTAAAGAGCCTTTTGGTAAACTATCCCATTTGAAATGTAAACCCCAATTAAAACCACCTCTTACAAGTGGAGAAGATTTGTAATCAAATGTATCTGGCTGTATGATATCAATAATTGGAGCAATAATTTGAGTTCGATTATCTCTTACTCTTGTTAAAAGAGGTTGAATCCAGTCAATATTGACTTCTACATGACTGTCTAGAAATATCAATATCTAAAAAAATGTATATGATTATTTAAGGAAACAATAAATTTAAATTGATGTGATAACCAGGTCAGGATTTATTATTTGACTATAAGAAAATCACCAATGTAGTAAAAGTTATAAAATCGTCACACATCAGAACTATGCTTACTAGGGTGGATCAAAAAACTAATAAAAATTTATATAATAATAAAGTTAATATGGTTCTCATTAAAATTTTGAAAATCGACTTTTTTTGATCCACCTTAAAGCTTACTAACGATTCATACAAATTAATCAATCTTCAAAAACAGTCTCTATGGTAATTTCATAATAATATTTGTTTCAACTAATAATGTATTATCTCAGAAACTAGAAGCAACAAAAAAATCCAGTAAAATGCTTGAAATAGCGTAATAAATCCAAAAAGAGTTTTTTTAATACTTTATTCGATTTTTACGAGAAAAACCCGTGAAGTCAGGGCTCAGTATTATAGACACAAGTGTAGCTTAATATTTGACAGTAATTAACATCACTATCATAATACTCTGGCAAAAACAGTCGTTATTAATTCAAAAATTATAAAATATATAAATATACTTTATGATTTATTTATCAAAGACAACTAATTGTTTTTAAAATAATAAAAATCTTATGAATTTTTTTTTGTCTTGTTTAAGTAGTTTTTATTTCTTGAATTTTAAATCGTTAAATAATTTTTATGTCAACCCCTTGATCCTTATAAGTGTACCAACTTAATTTTTCTAAATGGTAACGTTCACATTTAAATAGTTTATAAAACAGAAAACTATCCAACTAAGAAAATAACTGATCGATAACAACTTTTGAAACAATAGTTCAATAGTTATGAAGATTTTTATATCCTAGTGGGAGAAGTAATATATTATAGAGGAATATTAATCTACATTTCACCTCCAGTTAACATTTAGAAGTGTTAATTACTTCCGGAATACTGGATTAAATGATGTTATTAACCAGTCATTTATATATATATATATATATATATATAAACAAATTTTTATTGTTTATTATTAGATATAAACATTTAAAGGTTCAATTTTTTTTGAGTTAATATACATGTATAATAAGGGAGTACAAATACAGGTAGCTAATTGGTTTTTTATGACTATATTCGCAGGTATATAGCCTTTATTATCAATGGTAGTAGGACTCATTGTTGTGAGTTTATAAATACACTAACTGTCAATATAGAAATTTTATCTATTGATAGTCATAACTTACAATAAACACTACGTGACTGTAACAGCAATGCAAAATAATATAAAAAATAAATATAGTTTAAAAAAACAGGCTTATTTATTTTAGTTGAATCATTTTTTATACTAAGAACTGAAAAAAATTAAGTTGGTACCCTTATAAGAGATAATAGATAGATCTAAAGAATATTTGAACACTTTAATCAAGAAATAAATAATACTTAACAAAATTAAAAATGTTTTTATATTAAGAGAAATTTTAAATAGGTCCATTAATTTTAGAAAAAGTTTAAAATAGTGAAAAAAAATAAAAATTGCCGTTTTCAACAAATGTAATTTGTTAAAATAATTTTGTAAAAAAAAAAAAAAAAAATTATGTACCCAGCTTACATGTATTTAAACAGTTTAAGATAAATTTATTTTAAAATATTAACTAGGAATAAGCGCAGGTAGACTATCACAATACTCAAACTCATTGTTCAATTCTGTCTACATATCTTCTTCTTCCTCGCCTTCATTCCAACTACATGGGGTCAGTCATCCTTTTTTTCCCCACGACTGGCATAAGTGTGGACCGCCCTGGAACTACCGTGAGGTATTACTTCAGGGCGGCCCACGCCGTCTCTAAAACTCACACCACCACGTTGTGAATCAGCTCTTGATTAATTTCGATCTGATTCAAAACGTGGTGTGGCCTCCCCCGTCTTAGGTCTTCCTGTACAGGGCGGCGCGGCTGCCTCTGCTTCAGGCGTTCCGCTTCCTCCTTCTTTTCTAAGATGGATTCGGCGAACGCGTGGACGACCTTCCACGCCTCCTCAACATCAGGTTCACCAAGGACCAGACTCGGATCGTGGACCCCAGAGAGTCCCGTTCCTGGGCCCACGCCTCGCACCGGAAGAGGGTGTGCAGAACGCTGTCAGCCTCTCCCAGGCGAACCGAACAGTGGTCACACGTCGGCGTGGCTGGTTTACGAATACGGTGTAAGTACTTGTCAAAGACATTATTTCCACTTGTCACGATCTCTGACATCATCTACGCTCACATCAGCTGTCCTCATTTCGCATTTAATAGCATCCCTTCATCTCTTTTTTGATCTTCCTCTACCTCTTTTTCCTTCAACATTAATTTCTATAACTGTTCTTACAGCTTCCAATTATCTTTCCTCATAACAAGACCAAACCCTCTAAATCTATTTTCTCTCATCTTATCCACGATTGACGCTACACCTATACTCGTTCTTTATCCTATCTTCTCTAGTCATTCTACTCCATCTAAGCATTCTCATCTCTGCTACACTCATTCTCTGCTCTACTTTCTTATCAACCGCCCAACACTCTGAACCATACATCATAGCTGGCCTCACTACAGTCTTGTAGAATCTACCTTTCAGCCTCATTGGAATTCTTTTATCGCATAACGCAACAGACGATTCTCTCTACTTTAACCACCCTCACTTAATCCTGTATCTAACATCCTCGTCAATACCATCGTTCTTTTACACAACTGATCCTAAATACTTAAAATTTTTAACCTCTCTTATTACGTCCTCGCCTATTGTCACTGACCTTCTCATTACACCTACCTTATGTTCTCCTTTGTCAACGTCGTACTCTATATACTCTGTCTTACTTCTACTTATTCTTAAACCCTTTTCTTCAAGAGCTGATCTCCACACCTCTAGCCTTTGATTAATTTCTTCCCTATTTTCTCCTATTAACACTATATCGTCAGCAAACAACATGCACCATGGCACCTCTCCTTGTATTTCTCTAGTAATTTCATCTATTACTATAGAGAATAAATAAGGGCTTAAAGCAGAACCATGGTGCACTCCTACTCTTATCCGAAAACCTTCTGTTTCTTCTCCTACACTTTTTACCCTGGTACAAGTGCCATCATACATACCTTCTATTATATTAATGTACTTTTTCGGGACTCCTTTTCTTATTAATGCCCACTTTAAAACCTCTCTCGATACTTTATCATACGCTTTCTCCAAATTTATAAATACCATACACAGCTTTTTCTTCTTTTCCCTAAACTTTTCTATTAGTTGCGTCACACAAAATACTGGCTCCATTGTTGACTTACCAGGCATAAATCCAAACTGGTTTTAGGTACCGATGTCTCATTTCTTATTCTCTTATCTATTACTTTTTCCCAAATTTTCATACATTCATGAGGCTTTATGCCTCAATAAAATTCCGCCTACATATAAAAATTTTAATTACTTTCAATGTATTAGTCCAAAAACTGTTATAAACTAATCATTTTTGGTTTTACAAATTAGTTAAATATGTATTTTGACATATAAAAAATTCAACTATAATTCTTTTTATATTACATATAAAAAGAATTATAGTTGAAACTATACAATCTTCTATCAATACAATTTAGGATATGTATAGAGGAAAAAATTGGAAAGGAGTAATAAGTTTTAGAATAAGAGTAGGAGTGCACCAAGGTTCTGCATTAAGCTCTTACTTATATTCTATAGTGATGGATGAAATAACTAGAGAAATACAAGGAGAGGTGCCGTGGTGCACGTTGCTCGCTGACGATACAATGTTAATAGGAGAAAATAGGGAGGAAATTAATCAAAAGCTAGAAGTGTGGAGATCATCTCTCGAAAGAAAGGGATTAAGAATAAGTAGGAGTAAGATAGAGTACGAGTTTGGCAAAGCAGAAAACGAAGTAGATGAATTGAGGAGATTAGTGACATTAAGCGAGGACATAATAAGAGAGGTTAAAAGTTTTAAGTATTTAGGAACAGTTGTGTAAAAGAATGATGGTATTGACGAGGATGTTAGAGACAGGATTAAGTGAGGGTGGGTAAAGTAGAGAGAAGCGTCTGTTGCGTTATGCGATAAAAGAATTCCAATGAGGCTGAAAGATAGAATCTACAAGACTGTAGTGAGGCCAGCTATGATGTATGGTTTAAAGTGTTGGATATTCGACAAGAGAATAGAGCAGAGAATGAGTGTAGTAGAGATGAGAATGTTGAGATGGATGTGTGGAGTGACTAGAGCAGATAGAATAAGGAATGAATATATAAGAGGGAGTATAGGTGTAGCGTCAATCGTGAGATTTAGAGGGTTTGGTCATGTTATGAAGAGAGAGGAATTGAAAGTTGCGAGAACAATAATAGAAATTAATGTTGAAGGAAGAAGTAAAGGAAGTATTACAAAATCATAATCATTGTAATACCTGGCTTGTAGCTAATTTAGCACCAAACAGCCTTGCTCGAATCAGTCCTTCTCTTTTATTTGTTTTTTTCAAATGAATTATATTTTGTAAATTCTGAGATACAATGTATGAATTAACAGTTTCATGTAAATTATCTGAACAACGAAGAAGCATTTCATATATATTTAAAAAAAAATTCTAACTAAAATCCTTGGTTTGTTGTAAAAACTCACTAACAGTTTTTTTTTCGAGTTTTTCATCATCACCGCAACTTTATATACTAATTAGCCTTGTAGCAAAGGGAGATAATGTAGTGTAATAGGAGGGTCCTGTTAGATTTCTATATAACATATTAAGTGAACTCCGCTATCCTAATTCTACGCCTATAAAGTCGTATTCGCAATATAAAATATTCCTTATTAATGATAAATTAAGTTTTATAATATTTATATGATAGGAGAATTAGAAATTTCTTTAAATTTGTCTTCTATAGGGAACGAACACTTTTACTTACTAAAATATTATCAAAACTTATTTCATATTGAGGACATGAATTTCATTTGAAGCATATTCCATTTGTTAATAGACCTATGCTATACGAGCTTTCTTATCTGTTTTCTGAGGACACTCCGCAGGAGCACAAAATTATTTGACAATCCTTTCTGGTTACCATTAAGGTTTTGAATAGAAGTCTTGAGAAAGACACCATAAAAATTCTACGGAATATCTAATAAATGATTAACATTTTATTTTATTTTCCATTTCAAATTTATTCTAAAAGAAATCATATGAGATCCAAGGGAGTACTTCAGCAAAAAACAGAATTCTGTTTTATATGTCTTCTGTTTTAAATTCAATATAATTTTTGAAACTTAAAAATTTATTGTCTACAAAAATAAATCAAATTACAACCAACCAGAATTAAATGTTTAAATTACTCTGTCATTTTTTAAGTAAGTAAGTATAATATAATTTATTTTTTGTGTTGGAAGCCAAAAAAATTATATTATTTTGTACAGGCGCCAAAAAACTCTGATTCAAATTGCAGACCTTGGTCGGCCGTTCAACTGTTCGGAATCCCAAAACGTGAGAATCATTGGTTGTCAAGGGCCAAGACGATGGTATGTGTAGACATGTTGTTAAACGGCTGTGCCTTTGGTCATTGAGTAAAATGGTCCACGCACGTTACTAAATATGTGTTATCGACTGTTAGAGGTAGAATATGAACGAATTTGCGTTTTTTTAATAGAAAGGTGTAATTTGCAATACGCTGTGTCTGAACAATTTCGAATGCTGCCATTTCAAACAGCATTTGGTCCATTTAACGATTTCATAATTCATATTCAACTAACAATAGCGTGCTTTGATTTGGCATAAAGTTGATTTTCGAACACCGTATAACGTGTCTCGCACAACGTATATCGAGGATATATAAGTATATTCTGTACCAGAAGTAAAATCTACAAAAAAGACCCGTCAGATATATCATGATTTTATAACCGTAAAACGGTTATATTGTCGCGCCTTGAAAAATACGACGGTATGAATAAATTACAATTAAAATGACACGTGATGCACCTGTCGATCAATATATTTTTCACTTTTATGTGTGAACAATGTATACGAGAAGGTTGTAGTTTGTATACAAAACCGTTGAGTACCCTTCGATTATCTAGATGAAGTAGCGGGTACAGAGGAATGCATCAAATAATTTTCTGGAGTGACCGAGAATTTTTTGGAAAAAAATTCGAATGGTTGCCATGTTTCTGTTTTAACACACCACTTATCGAGTCATTGCTAGCTTCCATGATGAGTTGTAACCGTGTGTTGGGCGCTATGTGAGATCGAGTTGTCGTAGCGGCGAGTGTTCCTCGGCACGCATTGAAGGCGATGCAGGCGTCATACATCTACAACAAAGGTCCGTCTTGTTTTTTATACTTGCAGATGATACAGTGAGGCTTGTAGTGCGCGTTGCGTTTGGTATGAATCTGTGATAAAAATTAACGGATCCTAATAAACGGTGAAGTTTGTTTTTTGTTGTGGGACATCCCATTGCTGAATAGTCATGACAAGTTCCGAATTAGAGTATTATACTTTTTCATCAAATACGTGACCGAAATTTATTGGTCACGTGGATGACTGAGGTTGATGTTTTCAATCGAAAAAACGTCTATTCAATTTTTAGACGTCATTAAAAACGGAACAATAATTTATTTTAATTCTACTAAATGTAGCAGCATAATTTTAAATAAAATACTTATTTTACCCAAAATAGCTTTGATTTTATAAAATGGACAATTTAATATTAAAATTATTTGTATATTACATATTACATAATACATAAGCTAAACTTATTTTAACTTTTATTAAATATTTATATTGTTAATTTTTTTTTAATAATTGAAAAGAACTAGTTAGTTTTTATAATTACTAGAGGTAACATTAATTTTCTTGGAAACAATTGAAAATGTTTAATTTTTGGAAAGAAGATTATTATTTGATTCAAAAAACTGTACAATAATGTATAATTAAATATTTAACTGAAAAAGTATATGCTTAACATTATTCCTGAAATACATATGCTCGATTTTTTAGTCATTTTATTGTGGTTTTTTGAGTTAATTATTTTTAATATTTTTTTAGTTTTAAATTAATATATTTAATCTTTCATAATATTATAGAAAAAGTTTTACACATAATTTCACATAAATCAACCATACATCTTTTTAAATTATTTATAGATTTGATTTAAAAATAGAATTTTATCATTAGAAATTTGGTTTTTGTAATACTGGACGCAACAATAATCTGTTTCAATGGACCATAAATTATTTTTATAGTAGTTATCAAAAATTTTTCCATACTGGTCATTCAACAATTTATGATATAAAATTTGTATTGAATATGATAGTATGTGTCTACTAGTCATCAATGACTTCTACATACAAAAAAGTAAAATAACAATAAAAATTTGGTTTGAAATCACTTAACTTTCAATAATTAACTAATTAACTTTCACAAGAGATAAACGGTGGATTGGATAAAAAAAATTCTAAAAACAAAATTTTTTGTAAATTTTTTTTCATCATATTATTAAGGTAAAATTAGGGGTTTTCATTAAAAAATAAATGTTAAGGTTGTTATTACGTCTGAAAAAAAGAAAAAAAATGATGTAACTACATATTATTGTAGAATTTTTTGAATCAAAAAATACTTTTCTTTACAAAAATTAAAAATTTTCAATAGTTTCTGAGAAAATGAGGGTTTATCCTTATTGAATCATTCTGTATATGATCTAAAACTAATGACAAAAACTTTAATATTTCAAATTGTAAAATACATAATTAAATAGATTATTTATTAAATAATGATATAATTAAGAAAATGACTGGTCAATAACAACTTTTAAAAACGTATAACAGTTGTTATCAACATTTTAATAATAGGTGTGAGGCAGATTGGTTGAGAAATGTCTCACAATAAAAATAGTAGCAACCGTGCCTTATTCCCAGTCTATAATTTAAAATTTTTAATAGTTATTATAAGTTATACTCATTGAGTAAAATATTCCTAATATTAATCCAAAAGTTTTTTAAATTAACAACATTTTTTATTTATTATGTGGTTTATAATTTAAAAAAATTACTCTGTATATAAATATGAAAGAAAAATTATTCAAACGATAAATAAATTTCTATTAAAATAGCTAATGGTTAATGTCACAGGCCATTTAATATATAATTACAAAATACACACACTTTTATGAACAATTGTAAATGAAAAACACAGCACAGGGGGATTGCGGCACAGTGGTAACACAGCATAGTTGGGTCAAGTATAATGATATCTTACAGTGATTAAAATCACTATCATAAAAAAACGCTTTGATGCAAAACTTTAGATAGTGTTTAATTTAAAAAAACTGGTGGATTATTCCAAAAGCTACATGATCTCCTATTTTCTTATTTATATCCTGATTACAAGTTTTATGATTTATAAGTATAATATATAAATAAATAAATAAATATCTATATATATTTATAATATATAAAGAGAAATGGTATTATTTCTCATAAAAAAAATTGAAAAAAATTCGAAAATTAGCGATTTTCAAATTTGTAATTTTTTTTAAAGATTTCTGCCATTTACGGGAAACGAGTGAAATGTTTTTTATTTTTGAGGGTAATGTCTTCAACTAGATACGATTTGTGATCTTTTGAGGTATCTTTGAAAGAAACCTGTTCTGTGAGAGCTGAGAAATGTAGTAACAGACACACACAAAAAAAAAAAACACATCATAGTAAAATTAATACTTTCTCAGCTTTGCATCAAAGCTAAAATTTAATAATTTAAGGTACAGATAGACAGATGTCGTATATAAGACATTTTAATTTAATGGACTACATAAAATATCAATGATAAAGGTTTTGGTAAGGCTGTTTAAGAAACTTATATATGTTATTGATATTTTTAACTCTATTGGTAATATACATAGAAGGCTATATTAGGAATTTTAAGGAACATATTAAGTTCTTTTTTTAATACTTTTTAAATTAATTGAGAAGTTACAATGAAATACTATTTTTAAATGTATAATTTTTCAGTAGATGCAATTTTCTAAAATCAAAAATATACATTTTTCACAAGATTGTTATTTTTAAATCAATTTTTTAATAGAAAAAAATGCAATTAAACTAAAAATAATCACAAAATTTGATGCCGCATTCAAATTACAATAAAAATTGATTTAAAAAATTTTAATTTAAGGTTACCCATCATAGATAATGATGCTTGAAATATCTGTCATTATTGTAAATTATCTATAAATTATAATGCTTGTAAAATCTATGGTATTCATTTGAACCATCTAAAGTTGGGTAAGTCAATGTCCATGCATATAAAAAACATTTAAAAAAAATAAAAATAAAATTGATTCTATCATGTTTTTTTGTAGGTTTAAACTAAGTAATTCTGAGTAAAAACAATATATTTTTAATTATCCGCTAACTACTCAATAAAACAAAACTGATTTTTTTTGTTTTTATCATTAACTATAAGTCATAAATTAAGTTTACAAAAAAATTGAAATTGATTAAATCTTATATTAAATAAGAATTTTTAATTTATTATAGATGTGTTTCTTTAACTTTTTTTAATTAAATTAATCATAATAAAATAGTAGACGTAAAAAAAAAAATTATATTTTATTTATTTAGGTCTAAGGAAAATGTCATAAAAATGCTGTCATTTTTTGAAGTTTTTGTGCAATTAAATATCGATGATATGGTATGAATTGACTCTATAGTAAAATTTACATAAATTCAGATTTGTATCAAAGCAAAAAAACTGTTAGTGAATTTTTACACTTAACTATTATAATTTTGATATATAATACTTACTGTGATCACTGTAATCATCTATTAATATAACTTCATGCAATAAATTATAAGGTGTTCGTCTAATTACAGATTGTATTGTTCTAAAAAGAGCTTGAGGGTGTTCATTATAAAAGCAAATAATTATGCTTGCTTCTGGTAAGTTTTGGTCATATTTTAAATAAGAGCATCTAAAATATAAAAAACAAATATAAAGAAATAATGCTACTTGTATCAAGATCAAGTTTTATAGCTCATATTGTATATTTATCATTTATTTATTTGAATATCAAACACCAAAAAAAGGCAATTTACAAAAATAATATACAGTAGAACCTCATTAATCCGGACTTCGCTTAATCCGGACAGCTGTCTAATATTATGAAAAATACACAGTTTATGCCGTAGACTAAAATAAACATAAAGGCAAGTTCCTCGAATTTCCCATAAGTACATATATTCTTATCTACCGTCATTAAAGTTATCATAAACTATGTATTAGTAATTTATATTTTGGTCATTATTATATATATATACATAATTCTATCCACATTAAATATATAATATTTTTGCTGGACCTAATATCATGTTTGCAATATATATAATATATATTATATCATATATAGTATTTAGTATAATATAATATTCTTAAATCTATAATACGGACATGTTTTTTGGTTATTTTGTTTAATCCGGACTTTCATTAAATCGGACAACCTAGAGCCCTTATTAGTCCGGATTAATGAGGTTCTACTGTACATGATAATCTATATCACAGAACAAAAAATAAAATATTAATATGTATTAAGTGTGAAGAAAAATGTACAACAGAATAATTTATAGAATCGGGTTTAAATATTTAAAAGAGAAATTATTATATAAAAAGTAGATGTGACTAAAACTATGAATTGTTAAGGAAGCGGAGCATTCTGTGTAGAAGAGTGATGAGAGGGAAAACATGAAAGAGAAAGTAATTTCTAGTAGGATAGAATGGAACACGAAAAAATATAGAGAACAAAAGTCTGGTACATCAATTAAACCATTAAGGAGAGCATTGATAAAATAATGGTTAGCATCAACTTGCCTGGAAGCAAGAGTAGGGATACTAAGGGTGGACCGAATAATCGAGTAATCAAGCGGGTGTGTGTAATTTTAAGGAAATAAGCAACATAAGATAGGAAATTTATTTATCTAATTATTATTACAGTTCATTAGCCACTAACAATGACTGGTTAGATATTTTTAAAAGACAAAAGCAAAACAAAAATATGAAATCAAAATAAATTTTTTTTTATTTATTTGGTGCAAGTATATTTTAAACTACTTTTTACTCCTTATATGAATATTTGCTTTTTCTCTTAATTAAAATACTTAAAATCTTAACTTTGCAATAGAATTCTTTGGAATATTAACTAAATATGTTCACTATATAATAATGATCAGTTTTATATCCTTCTAAATATCAAACTTAAAGTGCTACAGATGGTGATAGCTCTCTTTTTTTTGTTAGTGAGTCAAAGACGGTTCTTGGCTAGGCCAATGATGAACGGGATAGATACTATATCTGGCTTGCACAAGAGATACCACCATTGAGAAAATCACAAAAAAAATCTCATTGGCACCCAGGGAATCGAACCTATGACTCCGTGTGCCAAAACATATGATTCTACAAACTAGGCCAGGCCCTTTTAACTAGATATATCCATTATTTAATAAAAAAAGGTTGAAAATTATTTTATTCATTAGAAACAGCTTAATGCATATGTGCAAAATACAGACATGTTTAAAAATTTACTGCTGAGTTGGATTGGACTAAAACTGTCAAAGGAAACTTTAATGTAATGAAAAATTAAAAAAAAACCCAGGATAGGGGGTCGTGGCACAGTGGTGACGTGGCATAGTTGGATCAAGTATAATGATATTTGACAGTGATTAAAATCACTATCAAAAAAAAACATTTTGATGCAAATCTTTAGAGTGATTAATTTTAAAAAATTGGTGGATTATTCTAAAAGCTAGATGATCTGCTATTTCCTTATTAATATCCTGATTAAAATAAAGTATGTTGAATGAAAAAAACTTTTCAATAAGTTATAGCATTATAAAGTTAAAAATGTAAAAAATAAAATCGAGAATTTTCACACGAAAATAGCATTTGGTATTCATTTTCATTGTAAAGACAAAATGAAGTCCGAAATTTTTTTTTTTTATAATAAAGTACATTAGATTATTTTTAATTTAAGATATATATAAAAGTGTCAGACTTTCCGGAACACTTTCAAAAGTTAAGTGTAAAAGTAAACTTTTTGTGAAAAAGTTGTCATTTTAAATCCTATCCTGTGGTCAGATAAAGGTTTAAATTTATAAAAAAAATATACCAAATGATAAGTAAAGACATCAAGCATCTATAAAAAAAAAAAATTATATTGATTTGTTCATTATTGAAAAAGTTATGGCAGTTTTAAGAAAAAAAAATTGAACAATTTCGAATATTAGCAATTTTTAAATTTGTAACTTTTTTTTGGAAGTTTCCCTCATTTACGAGGAACGAGGGAAATTTTTGAGGGTAATGTCTTTGACTAGATATGAATTGTGATCTTTTGACGTATCGTGAGACGTATCAGTGAGAGCTGAGAAAAAGTGGTAACAGACTCAAAAAAACACATCATAGTAAAACCAATACCTTCTCAGCTTCGCTTCGAAGCTAAAATTAAATAGAAATAATAGTCATATTAAATTTAATAAGTACTTAACTGTAATCTTTACCAATAATATGGAAGTGGCTTATTAAACTTTTGACTAATAAGTTTCAGTTTAGTAATTACTGTTAAATAAAAATACTAGTCATATTGTAATAATGAAATCATTAAACCAACACTAATTCAATTTATTTATAATACTTAGTTACATAGGGTTCAAGTTAAAATTATTAAATTTTAAACATCAGTTTATCGATGCACTTTTACTTACAATTTATGTCTTGTATCAGGTAGATGTTCTCTGTAATCTCCAAGTCTCAGACTAATCAAAGCGTTAAAACCATGATCTTTGTAACCTTTATCCCTAATATAAATATCATTATCTGTTTTGATAACTCCTAATTCTTCTAACCCTAAAATATAATTTGAACATTATCAAACATAACTAAAGCTTAATTTATACAGCAATTTTACTAATATGGGATTTCAGATACTTCAGTTCTTGTTTATTTGTGTAATCATATGTACTTCTGGGATATAAAATCTGTTTTTGTGAATAGAGATCAATATGCTTAGAATTAAGTTTCCAATACATGAACAAGCTTATAGACCACGTTAACGAAGTAAATATACAACCAAAAATAAAAAACTTATAATTATGCATTTTCTGAATTATTTTTTCTTTAATGAAATATCATTAAAAATTGATAAAAAGATATGAATTAATTGTAAAAGAAATTAAAATGTACATAAATGTAACAACAAATTATAAACTAGAAAATTTAAAACGGTTTTATTAAAAGCACAATTGTTACAAAATAAATTATTTTTTTGTAAATAATAATAAATAATAATAGTAAATCTTATTAAATTCATTTTGATCTAATTATCCATCTACCTATGATACTTCATTGAAGAAAAAAGGCTTTTGATGTGATAAACTTATGAGTGTGAATCTGCCAATTTTTTATCCACCAACTTCTTATCATTATTATATTTCGGTTACCAATTAATTATACAGTATAACGCTTTTTCTTACCGCTAGATGTAACCACATAATACCAAGAAACATACGTTAAACCAATGCAGTGGTCGTATACACAACAAAGAATTGACGTATGGTGGGAGCATATTTACACTTACTATTAGAGATGGGATTTTTGACTCATTGATATGAATCAGTTCACTCAAATGAGTTAACACAGTGAGCCAACTCCAAATCCCAACTCCCAAATCGTCGAAACTAAAGGCGCGATTCTGACTCGTGAGTTGTAGAAGTTTGTGGAACGCGAATTACAACTCGCAAGGCATACTCGTTAAGTGCCTTCTAAATGCGCTTTAATAGTTATCTTAGCTAGATAAATATCAATGAACTATTGTTTTACACAAATGTGAATAATAATTCATTTTACTCATTGTAAATTATTATTATTTATTAACTATTATTGTAAAATGAAATGTAATATTGCTATCAATAATTTTTTATTCATTATTTGTTTATATATATTGAATTAAATAAAACCGCGAAAGAAATGAGAATCAAATTCAAATTGTATGTACATTATGGAAAAAGTAGTTGGTAATTACTAAATAGTAATTATATGAGATGATGTGCCTCAAACCCTGATTTTTACCTATAAGATGGTTGAGCTAATTTTAAGTTAAAACTTCTAATCATTCAATAGTTTGATTCCTTTTTTCTTCTGTTAAAATTTTAGATTCTTAATACATACCCACAATAGTTCCACAAAAAGTAATGTATTTTGTTATTTGATATTTATAAAATATTTTTCTATTAAATTGTTTAATATTTTTACTAATTATACTTAAATTTGTTAATTTTTATTGAAATAAAGAGTAAATTTAAAATCTAAAAAAAACAATTTTTTATTATTAACATCAACACATAGATTTACTTATGTGTTAAATTAAGTATAAAAATACAATGTAGGTATTATCAATGTTTAATGTTTAGTGCATGCTGGGAGAAAAATAGGTCTCTTCTCTCATATATTTCAAAATTTTCGTTCGTGCAATTACAGGTCTATTCTTGAACGAATATTCTTCTAAAAACTGACATATTATGTATAATCTAGTATCATTTATTTAAAAATTTTATCATTGTGTCAACGCTGTTTCCTGTGATCACAGTTAATCTCGTGCACAAAATCGAAAATTGTGAAACACTTTATTTAATTTACAAAGGTATTTTATTTCATTTTAAAATGAGTAAATGGGTTGCGGGGTGTTCACGTTTTGAACTAGAAATGCAGCAGCACTAATATCATAAAACATGTTTTCTATTTCAACGGTCACCGGCGAAACGATACTATCGAACTGTTCGACGCGATAGAGTTCTATTAACGCGCTTACAATAGCCTCTTGATGTTCGCGAAACTGTTTTTCAAAAAACGCTTAATTGACGAACGCGTACTTCAAGCTGTCCTTTAAGGTTAATGTCTGACTTAACCTTAATGACGAATTTATGAATTTCAGTAATTGACTTAAGGGAACCAGGGCCGCCTTTAAGGCAGGGACACCGGGCCCGGGCCCAGGGCCTCCTGCAAAAGGGGGGCCTCTTTGTAGACAATCGTTAAGTTTTTTTAATATATTTTTTTTAAAAAGAATACTTGAACAAAATGAAATCAATTTATTTTAAACATAAAACTTTATATTAAACATAATACACATATATATATAGATATTCCTTCTAAAATTGATTATATACTCCGATTAAACAGTTTTTTACGACATTTTTTAGTCGCAAAGTCGTTAATCAAATCATTAAAATCTATTTCATTTAATAAATTAGATTCCATGCACATGATAGATAAATAGTTTAGCCTGGACTGGGTCATCGAATTTCTTACATCGCTTTTTAAAAATTTCAAATAAGAGAATAAACGCTCGCCAGTACAATTAGTTATCATCAAACTTAAATATATGCGTAAACAAATTTCAATATTAGGAAAAGTAGAACTAATACAATCTTTTTTAATTGTATCAAACAAATCAGGAATTAGTAATACCTCATCATCGTTATAAGTTTCGTTTAAATAATGTTTAAAATGTAAACATTCAGAAATTAAATTTTCCGCTGTGATATCTTTATCATAGATATTTGCCAAGTTTTCACAAGCGTCCTCGATTTGTTTGCTATTGATTTTTTGGAGCGTCGTAAAAAATGTGATATTTTCATTTAATTTATCGTAAACTTCTTGTCTTTTCTTCAAATCAGAGTCAATAATAGGTAAAAAAATTTTGATTCTTAATTTATCATCGGAATTAAAAAGTTATTCATTGGAAGGTCCATCAAAATAAGTTAGTCTGGTATTAATTTTTTTTATTCTCTGATTGCACGAATCTCCACTTAATACCGTAATATTTTTAGCTTTTACTAAAAAATTATTAAACTTATCTCTAGTATCATTCAAATACGAATTTAAAGATGTTAATAGGTGAGTAGCTACTTGTAAATTCATGTTTTTTTTTTGAAAAGTTACATTAACATCGTTTATACGACTCAAAAGATCGTTCCACACAATAGTTAAAAATATATTTTCAATTTTTTTAAATTTTTTAAACAATGACTGCGCTTCGTATTTCGTATCTTTAGCTGTGTTTTGATCTTGTGTTATTTTTTCGAGAACTGTACATATTTTATCATAACCGTTATGCAAGGCAGTTATGGCATCGCAACGAGCTGACCATCGAGTAGTCGAAAGACTTTTTAAGGTTTTGTTTTCCGGTCCTAAAGCTGACAAAAGTTGTTGCCATCTATTAGTCGATAATGAAAAAAATGTATACAATTTTTGCACTAAATAAAAATAAGCTACGACTTCCGGAACACACTCAGCTGCTTTAGTTCTGACTAAATTTAAAGAATGCCCCGCAAGGAATGTAAATAGCATATTTATTAATTTCTCTGATTCTCGCTTGCAAGCCTGAGTATTGTCCTGACATATTCGAGGCATTATCATATGACTGTCCTCTGCAGTCTTGAATATCGACGTTATGTTCATGTAAAAAACTAATTACAACTTCACTTAAATATTCAGACTTGTGTTGCTCAATTGGGATAAATAATAAAAAGCGCTCGATGGGACCTTTATCAGTTGTATAGCGAACTACAAAAACTAACTGATCTGTGTGCGAAACATCGGGCGTAGAATCAACACAAATCGAGTAATATTTCGATTTTTTTAATTCTTTGATAATATAAAAAAATATTTGTTTCCCCATTAATTCAATAAATTCTTCGCAAATATTCACAGATAAATATGATGTCACTCCGTGCTCTTTATTTCCGTAAGTCTTAATATGATCTTTTAAAAAACTATCGTATTTGCTTAAAAGTTCTAAAATTCCTAAGTAATTTCCATTTTGTGTTGACCTAAATATTTGATTACTGCCTCGAAAAGCTAGACCTCTAGAAGCAAGAAACTTAATAACATCAGTGATTCTACGAAGAACTTGTGTCCAGTAATTTTTTATTATTTAATTGAAGCGTCATTTGTGTATTTATCAAATTTAAGTTTTTTCTTCTTTTAGAGTACGTTATCAAAGATGCCTTATGAGATCGACTCTCTTCGTGGTCTACAATTCGCTCTGGATGCTTCCAGTCACGAAATCCAAAAAACGCGAATTGATTTCGTTCATTTGAAAATAAGTGGCAAATAAAACAATAAATATTACCGGTCGATGGAGAATAAGAAAGCCAGTCTCGTTCTACTGTTTCTCCGTTGTGCAAATTGCGATAAAAAAGAGATCTTATTTTCTGTTTCTCATTTTTGTCATAAATTCTAGCTAATTTTGTATATTCATAATTCTTAATATGAAAAAAAGATGGATCTTTTTGCAAGCAATAGTTTCGTAAATCTTCGTTGATATCTTTCCAGGATGCTAAGTCTGTTGAATATTTTGTAATTGTACTGAGATTTTCAGACTCATCTATTGGTATGAAACAACAAATTTTTAATAATAAATAAATTAATAATAAACATTTTAATAAAAATTTAAATTTAAATAATAATATTATATATAATAGTCGAAAAGATGAAATAAATAATTTAAAAAATAAATACATATTGAGTAAGTTCAAAATTTTTTAACAAAAAGCTTTTTTTTATCCATTTTAATCAATGTTTAGTGTACGATCCTTACGATCCTCACTGCACGCGTGAAAATAAAAGAGAGAAGTCCGTGACACCTTTTTTCTTATTTATCTTTCTGTTGTGAAAATTTAATACGTTGAATGCACATAACAGTCAATTTGAACATGCGAGAGTCTGGACATGATTTGTTGTTCGGACCTCTTTTTATTACACTTACACGCTTGCATACCGCATGCATGTCAATTCATGCTTCACTCGAGCAATAAAACCCCGGTCGAATCGTCCTGATTCCATACCCTTATACGAGTACATTTTTTTTCTTCAATTTTTGTAAATAAAATAGATTTTTTATATTATCACTTAAAAATCTCATGTAAATAATAATTTAGTAAAAACAAAATGTACCTGTACACTTATGATTTAAAATCTCCGAATTCTCGGGCAAAGGAAGCAATGTTTTATCATTGGATTCCGAATGTTCTGTCTCGTCAATTGGCCCAAGCTCATTAGATAAGCTTGCAGCAATATCTATGAAGAAATTCCGGCAATAATTATATCAATATATTTAAAAAAACTTTCCACTTATCAGTTTTACCTGCTTCTTGAACACTTTGAACATTAATAAAATTAGTTATCTTCGGCAACTTTGAAATTTGAATTTTACCTTCTTTAGNGCCTCATCAAGAAATTGATTATGTATTTGACGAGCCACAAGAAGAAGGGTCAGAAAAACAAAAAAAAGTTGAAGCTGGTCATTAAGTTATTCATTTGTTAGTTACATTGTAATTTTACACAATTTTCAAAAAAAAATGTTGGAATAAATATTTATATAAAAGGAAAATATATTGTATTATTATTATTATAAATTGTTTAATTTCATAAAGTGTGATCACAGTAAATCTTGTGCACGGAATCGATTATTGTGAAACACTTTATTTAATTTACAGAGGTATTTTATTTCATTTTAAAATGAGTAAATGGGTTGCGGGGTGTTCACGTTTTGAATATAGTAATGCAGCAGCACTAATATCATAAAACATGTTTTCTATTTCAACGGTCACCGGCGAAACGATACTATCGAACTGTTCGACGCGATAGAGTTCTATTAACGCGCTTACAATAGCCTCTTGATGTTCGCGAAACTGTTTTTCAAAAAACGCTTAATTGACGAACGCGTACTTCAAGCTGTCCTTTAAGGTTAACGTCTGACTTAACCTTAATGACGAAATTATGAATTTCAGTAATTGACTTAAGGGAACTATCCCATAAAGTATGTACTCCAATGATAGTCTTTTCTTCCAGGTTTACTTTAAAATGCCTCTAATACATTATATTCTAATGATTAAGACAATTAAATATCCATGCTCGAAGGACCAACGAATGAACGCAGCGCCCGGTAGTATTCACGTGGGTTCCGTTAACGATCGTTGTTTTATTTTGTCTTAAGTCTGACTATGTCGAGTAAAAGGAATAGGGTGAGTGGACTGTATGAATAAATGTAGAATGAATTAACAATATATAATTATTAAATGTATAATACTTGAATCATAAAATCTTATATACACCANTACTTTAATCATAAAATCTTATATACACCAATGTGGATATGTAGGGCACTTAATACTAATGCCACAATGGCGATGATATGAACAAATAATAAATTATAAATGTGAGTAAGTCTTAAAAAGAAGATGAACAAGCATTATACTTATCGTCTAGTTGAAACGGTAGATGATAATGTTGTATATTGAGGGGATCAATTGAAATCAAATGTAAGTAGTTGACCAACGTGTACAATATGTTGTGAACAGTATTTTGATGTATCTCAGAAAATATATAGACCCAACGGCGATATACTGAGCGCACAATGGTGCGACGATCGCAAAGGTGATATTTTACTTTTACAACAAAACGAATAATATTGCAATTATATTTATCCCAAAAACTATTCTAAGGTGTTAAAAATGACTTTTTCAAACGACATATCAATATTGTTGTATTAAAATGTATTATTAAGAGCACAAGACTCTTAATCTCGGGGTCGTGGGTTCGAGCCTCCACGTTGGGCGCCACTTTGTTGTATTTAAATACGTAATAACCTTTTTGTTCTAACTTATAGTAATAATAGATCAATAATAACGCAAATGTAATTATTAAAGATATAATCAAACTATGTAAAACATACTGTAACGTCACAAATTCGAAGGTGGACCGTTTATGATTTTTTGTTATGTCTACTTATTTATTTTATCGCGTGAAAAAAACTTTTTCTGGGACAGCGGTGTCAACCACTCATTATTTTGCCGTTGACCGCTAGATAAGGCGATAAAAGAGAATATAATTAAAATCGAATTGTTTATCAGTATTGATCCCTTCCAAAAAGACTGGCCGTTATCGATTTGAAATTGCCGTTAGATCGGTGTTGACTCTTCTCTATTCTTTCTTCTGTCATTGACCGTGCTAGGGTGCACACATTTATTGTTTTATTAACATTTTTTTTTCAATGATGGAGTAGAGCCGCCAACGGCGAACGGCCAGGTCTTTTCGGCGAAGCATCCAGACCATCGGGTGGGTCTCTTCGGAGACTGGGTATCGTTTTTTTTTTCTTATATATTATATTTATGTAATGAGCTATATTTTATTAATTATTTTATCGTAAATTAACTTAATTTTGTTTATGTGCGGAGAGCACGTGTTTCCCTTTTCTTCTAGCCAACGCTAAGGAGCGAGTGTTCAGAACGTTTTTCATTAATATTCGATTAACATTAACGGATGTGTTCCAATACCGTCCGTGATGTTAGTAATATTATTTGTTTAAATATTTTATTTTATTTTTGTTGCCTTTATTTGTAGACATGGTTTTTGATGCATTCGCATTTTTGTCCATGTTTAACTTAATTTTCTTTTTTTAACAATTAAATTAAATTTCCTTATTAGTTTCAACTGTAATATTTATTTTATTGCGCGAGTAACTTAATTACTCGCGTGTATTTTATCCCTATTCCTTAATCTAGACACGGTATGTTTTACATATCAACCACATACAACTTTGATTGTCATAATTGTGTTTAATAAACAAGGAGGTATTATAATAATTTATACATATAACGACATATTAACTTAGATTATACTTTTAATTAACTTAAAATTAAATTCCACCTATGGTCCGGTAATCATATCTGATATATGTGACACCTCGCCTAGGTGGTGGCGACCCTTGTTACTATAGCTAGTCGTTATGCAAGTGGCAAACCATGTTGTTGTTACAGGCCAATATATAAAAAAGCCCACTTGCAATACAAAATAAAGATACACTTAAAACAGAATAAATAAGTAATTCACAAAATGAAAACTTAATGTCATAAACGTACTACGCGAAAAAAGATTACATCGGTACTCCCGAGGTCTTCTCTTTTTTCAATTCATTCCATTTCGTCTTGTATACTAAAATATTTTCTTTTTCTTTTTTTTACAATATTCATAATACAATCATTTTCAAAATTGTTTATATATATTTACTTCCTGGTCGTGTAACAATAATTTAGGGAATTACTTTTTTTTCTTGACATTGAGCCCAATCCTTCAATTACTGATATATATAAAATAACTTCATTGTGCTACACTAAAATCAAAATTGAACCCCCACATCCAAAAAAAGAAATTCCGCAGTGTCACCGATGTCAGGCTTATGGTCACACACGTAGCTATTGTAACCACACACCACGATGTGTTCGGTGCGGTGAGCAGCATGATACAACTCTTTGTATCAAAAGTCGCACTTCTCCTGCCAAATGTGCATTGTGTAATGGTGATCATCCGGCAAATTATAAAGGCTGTCAAATCCATCTAGACATGAAAAAATATTTAACCAAATCACAAAAAAACCCATGGAACAATAATCGCCCACTTCAAACCAATAATTTAACTAATCAGGACCAACCATTCTCCCCATCATCTCAAAACTTTCCTCCTTTAAATAAAGACTCTCAAACTCAAAATAAAATTACTGACTATAACCATGATCTAACAGCTCAACTAACAACATTTATAAATGACCTAAAAGCGCTAATTAACCCTCTTGTATCTCTTCTTACAACAGTCATTGATAAACTTCTTAAAAATGTCAATTAGTAGTAAAAAAACATTATCAATATTCTTGTGGAATGCAAATGGTGTTCTACAACACTTAAATGAGCTGACAGCTGTTCTTTATGAAAAAAATATATCAATTTCATTAATATGTGAAACTCATCTTACTGAAAAATCATCACTCAAAATATTTGGTTATGAAATTATCAGAGCTGATTACCCTGATGGCACAGCACATGGTGGAGCTGCACTCTTAATATCTAACAATATTGGGCACATACCTCATGCACCCTACCAAAGTACAAATTTGCAGGAAGCAAGTTCAACAATTACAATAGATTTAGTACCCATCTCTATATCTGCTTGTTATTTTCCACCTGGACGACCATTTCCTACCTCTGAGCTGTCACTTCAATTACAATCTCTTAACCACAATTTTATAATAGGTGCAGATTTTAATGCCAAGCACCATACTTGGAGTCGATCCACTAATACTAGGGGTCGTTCCCTCTATAATTTAATCACACTAAAAAATTACAGAGCAATTGTAACAGACTTGCCAACTTATTGGTTTTCTCATGTTAATCGTCATCCTGATACTATCAATTTTTTCGTTTTTCATATTCCCAATCGCTTTGTAACTGAAATTATTAATCTAAATGATCCAGCTTCTGACCATACACCAGCTCTATTACATATTGGAGGACAGCCGAGCCTAAAACATAGCAGGCCAACAATCGCTCAAGGTACAATGAATTGGTGCAAATTTAGGACCATACTTTCAAAAAAAACTGCATTAAATATTAAACTAAAAACTACTATGGATTTAGATAATGAAATTCACAAACTTACCATGAACATACAAGAAGCAGCAAAAGAGTCAGTGTTGGGAAAGTTCCTTTTTAAATGGAACTCGTTCCGTTCCCCGTTCATTTTCTAAAATATGAACTCGTTCCAGATCCTAGTTCTTTATATTAAGAAGGAACTTGTTCCAGATCCAGTTCCTCCAAAATAAGAACTCGTTCCACTCTTCGTTCCTTTTATGTAACCAAGTTATTTAAAAAATTGTGGCAATGAGATCATGATAACGGTCATCAATGATTTTCATCAGCAGTCGAATACAAAACAAATTTGTAGTATTCCTTATCTAAAAGTATTCGAAAATTATATTTATAAACAGGTAGTAAATGCTAACGACTTGTGTCAACGCGACCAATGTCTATTGTCTACATATAAGTTAGAAATAATAAATCAGAAAACCCAAAACCTTTAACATATATTAGTTAACAAGAAACGACGATAATATTCGGTGCATTATTTAATATATGTACACATATATTAAATATTTACTGTATACCTACATGTGATAATAACTCTATATATAGTCAATTGATTCATTTAAACAGCCTACGATCTCGGCTGGGTATATAGGGGACTTCCATTGTCAAAAGTCAACTAAAAATACCTTGATATTTTAATGTCTAGATACGAAGAAAACTACACTAAAACATGTTTATAAAAATTTTTAGGAACTGTAATTTCCGTTCACGTTCCTTAAAAAATGGAATTTGTTCATTTTCCTCGTTCCTTTATTTTAAAAGGAAGCAGTTCCTAGCTTCGTTCCTTCAAAAAGAACTCGTTCCAGGAATCCGTTCCTTTTGGAACCAGTTCCTTCTCAACACTGAAAAGAGTCTTCATCCCACATCTCTTATAAAAAACCAACATTAAACTTAACCCCTGAGTTAAAACAACTAATAGCTGAGAAACGTAGAGCTAGATCAAGATGGCAACATACGCGCTATCCAGATGACAAAAAACTATACAATTTTTTAACCAATAAACTCAAATTATTACTCAAGACTCACAAAAATAATTCTTATAAAACATACCTTCAAAATTTTTCAGTAAGGAACGGATCGTTATGGAGAAAAACAAAATCGATTCTTCGAATGAAAGAATCAACACCGCCCCTCCGGCGTAATGACAATACACTAGCTATAACAGATCAGGATAAAGCAGATACCCTCGCCGTAGAATTGTCCAATGTCTTTAAACCACATTCTATTTCTCCACCAGCGCATCATATCAAAACAGTAACAGATTTCATTCAGTCACCACTGCCTTTATCTTTACCAGCCAAACCAACTACTCATAATGAAGTTTATACTATTATAAAAAAACTTGTGAACGGAAAATCACCTGGAAATGATCTAATAACCAATAAAATAATAAAAAATCTTCCTAGGAAATCGGTCATTTTGTTAGTTTACATCTATAACGCAGCTCTTAGATTATCTTATTTTCCAGCATCCTGGAAATCATCGGTAGTTGTTACAATTCTCAAACCTGGGAAACCTCCCGAAGATCCCTCCTCGTACAGACCAATAAGTCTTCTACCTGTCTTAGGTAAAATATTAGAAAAAATTATATTAAAACGTCTTTTATTTATCACTCAAAAAAATAATAACATTCCTGAATTTCAATTCGGATTTAGAGCAAAACATTCAACTATTCATCAACTGCACCGTGTTGCTGATACAATTTCAACAGCACTAGAAACAAAGCAATACTGTGCTGGAGTCTTTCTAGATGTGGCAAAAGCCTTTGACTCTGTTTGGCATGAAGGACTTCTATTCAAATTAAAAAACATTTTCCCAGCTCCTTATTACCTCATACTCAAATCATACCTGCAAAACCGTTATTTTAAAGTCCGTCATAATCTCCAACACTCCCCATTATATCCAATATATGCTGGTGTGCCTCAAGGTAGCGATATTGCGCCATTCTTGTACACAATATATACATCTGATCTACCTTTATCGGATACAACAGTACTTGGTACCTATGCTGATGACACGGCCTTAATATCATCTTCATTAGATCATAAAGTTGCCAGTCAACAGTTACAAGTACATCTAAATATGCTTTCGCTTTGGTTCAAGACCTGGCGTGTCAAAATAAATGAGTCAAAATCTTCTTTCATTACATTCACTCTTAAAAAACATGACTGCCCATTAGTTACTATTAATAACATTATTATTCCTCATTCAACCGAGGTTAAATACCTAGGGTTAATTTTTGACCGAAGGTTAACCTGGGGTCCTCATTTAAAAGAAAAAAGGAAAAAACTGAACTCGAGACTTCATTTACTAAGACCTTTGCTTAAGTCAAATATTTCTTTGTCAAATAAAATTATATTGTACAAAACATTACTCCAACCACTATGGTCTTATGGCATAATAATTTGGGGACCAGCAAAAAGTTCTAACCAGAGAACAATCCAAAGTTTCCAAAACATCTGCTTAAGAATCATAACCGGGGCGCCCTGGTACGTCACAAACATGGCCCTACATTCAGACCTCCATCTCAACACAATTAAAGAAATGGCAAGATTATATTATAAAAGTTTCTGGATGAAACTTGAATCCAACCCCAACAGATTAATACAAATGCTGAGCGCAAACGCCTTGCCTGACAATCCAGTAAGGCGTCTTAAGAGAGAATGGTGCAGAGACCTATTATCTTTATAAATGGTTTAATCTTGTTAACATTACGTAATTAAAACTCCTAATTATTGTACAAACTACTATACCATTATATACTATTATTATTATTGTTAATATTATGTAATAAAACTAAATATAAATTTTCAATAGCAGGCGACTCCAATGGGAGCGACCTCACAGGCTACTAATGTTAAGTATTTTATATATTTATATTTTCTAAACTATTTACTTATTATAAAATTTTTTTTTTTACAGATTGTAAATTTTATAAATAAAAGAAAAAAAAAAAGGAAATTACACTTAATCCAAACATTATAAAAATATTTTACTTCTAGCTATACAAATAAAAGACAATATTATATTTAGTAACAATAGATCATGAAATTACAATTAAACCAAACATTACAAAAATGTTTTATTTCAGTTTTACAAAATAATGACCTATATTACAATATTTATGTTAATTTTATTGGAAGTTTAGGAGTAAAGTCCTTTTTTTTTTTTTTTTAGTATTAAACGAGCAAATGGGGAATATTTATTTAAAAAAATTATAAATGTGGAAGATGCGTTCAATTTCAGCGTTTTTTCCTTAGTCACTCAATACTGAGTAAAATAAAATCAAGTGTCACCTCAATTTATAAGATAATTCTGTGAATTATGTATGATTTGACTTATTTTTGTTTTTAATGAAATCCTAGGGTTAAATATTCGTAATTTTAGATTTAGAAAAAAAATATAAAAAATGCTTTTAAGTACATTACCACTTCGTATAGAATTACATACATAGTTAAAAACTATCAGTATAAAATAGATTTGTTTTGTTTTTAGTATTGGATTTATGAAATAACACTGTACTTATGAATAACAAAAATACATGTCGTAGAGAATTCATAATGTTAGTTAACTAAAAGGGTATATGTTGTGTTAAAAATAAACTAGTGAACAATAGAAGAATTTCCGTCCTTTTGGTTTCTTTCAGTTATTTTTCCTTCGAAAATGTTGATAATAAAATCATTGTCCGATTAACTTTATTTTTCTTGATTGAGTCACCTTCATCAGCTGTCTTTTTCTCGTACTTCTTCTAGCACTTGCTCATTTCTTTTCTTGTCTATACATTTTGTCTTTGTCATTTTTCTCCATATCCATAACTATAATGCTTCTGTCCTTCTTGTTAATTTTCCATGTTTCTCTATCATATGAAAGCACACTCCAGACATATGTTTTAACGAATCATTTACGTATGCCAATGCTCAGATGTTTATTGGTGAGAAACTGATACTTGTTTTGGAATGCTTGCTTTGCCAATGCTATTCTTCTTCTGATGTCTGAAGTTGATTTGTTATTGGAAACTATGATATTTCCAAGGTAGCAAAATTCTAGGACTTGTAATCTTAGATTGTTTATTTGTATATTAAGGTTTATATCTGAGTGCATTTTAATTATAAGCATTGTTTTCGTTTTCATGGAATTTATTTTCATTTTAAATTTATCAAGTGCATTTGATAGAATTTTTAGCATATTATTCATGTCATATTCAGAAAATGTTAAGATAACAATGTGTAGCGTTATGCTACAGCTTTATTGCCGTTATTCAGTTGCAAGATAGTCGTTGGACAGCGCTGTTTGCTAACTTTTATTCAAAAAAATATAATATAATGTACTTTTTATTTAATAAGATAGATAGTAATGCTTGTAAACCTTTTTTACATATCAGTCCAAACGGGATCTCGCAATTTAAATAAGATATAAAAATGCACATTTATTGATTACAAAATATTGAAAAATAAAACGATCAGTAAACGAATAATCTACATTATCCAAGTGGTGGCAGGCGGTATAAGGTATGCCCTCATTTATTAATTTTCTCTATCAAGTTCAAAATTAAGCAAACCATTGCGATTTTTATAGCCAACTAGATAAATTTTGCGTATACTCCGCTCCGCAGAGTAAGTGTCTTGTTAGTTCATTCCTAAAAATTTAATCTTATAATTTATAGAATTTTCAACAGTGCTCGTAACTACATTGATTTACCGTTAATAACCGAGATCAAAATTTTATATATTAAAATTCTTTTCTAAAAAAATTAGATAATCTTCAACAGTGATCATTACTTTCGTTATCAACAGTAAAAACTAGCTTCTCTTAAAATCCTTTTAATCCTTTGCAACGCTGGTAGTAACAAAGCGTTACCAACCGTGATCCAAAGAGTTATACTTCTCGCTTTACTTAAATTAATTAGTTCTTAAAGTAAGACTGATATAATAGGTAATTATTTAGTACAGAAATATTTGTTTCTTTTAACATAAACAAAAATAAGTTGAATATTTGAGCAAAATTGTGTTGTGATTTCGTATTTAAGTTAAGTAATATAAACTCAAAAGTGTACAAACGTAGAATCATTTCAAATGTCATCCGCAAAGCGAAAACGGTGTAGATGTTGATCATCTATTTTCACTCCATTGAACTTGGTTTTCATTATATCTAAGATCATTTCAATAAAAAGATTGTATTGAATGGGCGACAAGGGGCATCCTTGTCTCACTCCTCTCCTTGTTATTGCTTCTTTTACCAAACCATTTACATTTATTTCTGTTGTTTGATCTTTATATAAGTTTAAGATGAGCCGTCTATCTATCCAATCAATTCCTTTTTTCTCTTAATATCTTAAATAAGATTTTACAATCCACTTTATCGAAAGTCTTCTCTAGATCTATGAATGTTGCTATAGTATTTTTATTCAGTGCTAATATCGCTTCTCTTGTTGCTCGCCCTTTCCTAAATCCAAACTGATCTTCCGATATATTTTGATCTATGTTCTCTCTCAATGTGTTTTTGATATTGTTTAGAAGTATTTTAAAGTGTGAAAAAGTAGCGCTATAGTTTTATAGTTTCCACATTCTGTTGCATTACTTTTCTTCGGAACTGTTATAGTTCTACTTTTGACAAAATCCAGTGGTAGACTTCCACTATTATAGCTATCTTTAATGATTTTAAACAATTGATATTTTGTCTTTTCTCCTATATTTTTCAGTAGTTCAACCGGAATATCGTCAATTTCTGTTGCTTTTTTGTCACTTAGTTCTCCTAAAGACTTTTCGAATTCACTTATCAGTATTTCGAGTCCTTTTCTATGTTCATTTACATCTATTTCATTTTCTCTCCTCTTTCCCTTCATATAATTCTTCCCTATACATTTTCACCTCTCTACTATCTTTTCATTTTCAAACAGAATTTTGCTATGTTTATCTTTAACTATGTTTTTGGATGTCTTGGGTTTATATTGCAGTTTTTTAGTTTTATTATAGGCTTTCCCTGTATTATTGCCTGGTAGATCACGTTCTATTTTTTATATATTTAATTTAGCCAATATTATTTTGCTAGACGGCACTTTGCTGTCACTTCATTTTTCATCCGTTTATATAAATTGTAATCTCTGTTCCTTTTTTCAATTAATTCAAGAATTTGTTCTATTTTATTTTTACCAATTATTTTATCCGCAACTGTAATTATGTCCAATTTTATACTATACCAGATTTTTTCTCCAATTTCAGGTTCATCTAAATTTCTTTGAATTCTTCTGTTATATTTTGATATTTTAGTTTTCCAATGCATCATTTGTTTTTTTTTGTTACTTTAGTTCTTTTCTTAAATTTAATGTTCCGTATACCCATAGTCAATTTAAACTATGTACTCCCCTGAGGGATTATGATGATTGTAATTCATTATCTATGGAAAAATTAAAAGAAGAATAATTTACTCAAATAGGTATTTCTATTTTTATATAGTCTAATGATATTTCAAAATGGCCTACTTGAAATCTCGCACACCCAAAAAAAAAAAACGACATGACGCTCTTACTTTTAATGTTGATAAGAACTATTAAAGGTAAGCGAAATTTTTATTATTTAAATTTGAGTTTATCCAGTAAAATTTAATTGTGAGAAAACGATAGTTCTTTGGTTACTTTTAAAATAATTGTTGGTAATTTTTACTCTTGCCATTAAGTATGAAAAAAAAAAATCTATTTTATAAAGTCAAATGTTTCATTATTGTACATCAACATGATATTGTTAGTAATAATTTATATTACTTTAACTGATATCAAATATATTTTTAACTAATACTGTTTACAGTAATTTAAAAATAGTTTCTCTTAATCAAGATCCCATAAATATGAATAATTACCAGTGGCGGCTCGTGATTTAGACGACGGGACGATCGCACCCCCTACTAAATTTAATTGTATACTCTTAATTCTACTTTTTTATTAGAAATACAAATTTTTTAATAGTAAAATAGTTATTATAATAGTTATAATATATTTCTCGTGTGAAAACATATGTTGTTTCCTCAGTATATGTGGGTACGAATGCACACAAAAGCAATGTTTGGACGATCGGCACACAATGATCTGAAAGCGAATTTTGGACGCTCATAAATCCCATTTTAAATGTACTTATAATATAAAATAATTATGAAAACTCAATTCTAGTATATTCATTAGATAAAATATAAAATTTCAAGGTCACGGTTGTTATTTATAGCCATTTGAAGTTCAAATATTTAAAAGTCCATATGAAAGTTGAAATTTTACGGAATAATTTAAAAAGTTTACACAGATTATCATTATGATACTATAATTTGATATCATACATTTTTTTTTAGAGTCGATGTGAAGCTAAGAAGCTATTAATTTTACTATGGGTTTTTTTTATCTGTCGCCACTTTTTTCAGCTCTCACCGGAACGATTTCTTTCAACGATACGTTAAAAGATCACAAATTGTATCTAGTCAAAGACATTACCCTAAAAATTAAAAAAATTTCCCTCGTTCGTCATAAATGGGGGAAATATCCAAAAAAATTACGATTTTTAAAATCGGTAAATTACGACTTCTTTTAAACTTTTTGATGATGATATCACTGAACTAAAAAGGTATTGGGTTTGTGATACTGTGTTTTTTTTTATATCTGTCCATAAAAATTTTTAGCTCTCACTGGACCAATTTTTTATTGGTATTTATTCATTTTTTACAAATTAGTAATTAACTCAAAAATTAGATGATAGAAAAAATCTAATTGCAGATTTGGAATCGGCTCAAAAATGAGTTTAAAAAAGTTTATTATATTAGAAATAAATATATTCACAAGTAACTAACAATTTTTATTATATACGTTTACCATAAAATTAGTAACTACCTTCTAATTTTTTTTAAATTCTCCGTAAAAATTACAATACTGAAATATTAAATATCAATTTCATACTCTACTAAGTATAGTATATTAAGTACTATACTATATTATATTTTAATTATTATAATAATTTTTTTAATTTTATGCGACATACTTTTTTTTTAAATCGGACCATTTCTTTTTATACTCCCCCTATATAAAGAGAAATGGTTCAAAACTTAAAAATATATATAAAAAGTAGAACATTTTTAACTTAATTTTTGAAAAATTCTGTAAATACTAACACTCTTATATATATCTTAAATTAAAGCTTATGTAATATACTTTAATATCAAAAAAAAAAAAATGTCGGACTTTATTTTTGTTTTCATGGTGAAAACGGACATCAAAGTTAATAAAAAAATACGGTTTTTGTAAAAATTTACAATATTAAATATCTTTTTATATTAAATTACTATAATAAATATTTATTCATTTATTACACTTATAAATCATAAAACTTGTAATTAGCATATAATTAGGAAATAGAAGATCATGTTGCTTTTGGAATAATCCATCAAATTTTTTAAATTAAACACTATCTACAGATTTGCATCGAAGCGTTTTTTATGATAGTGATTTTAATCACCATCAGTTTAAATCTATACTGGACCCAAATATACCACGTCCCTACCATGTAAGGTTTTTTTTAAATAAATTTACTTTAAATTATGATTGTTATTAATAATTAATACTGACAAAATAATATTTTATTAATAAGTACAATTTTATTAAAAATAACAATTTTCAATCTACAGATCAATTAAATCAAATATATTATAAGTACATGCCATTAATCAAAAAATCCGCGTCATGTGCATAGGAATGTTTAATACCTTTCCTGGATCGGTTTCTGAGAAGTCGGAGACGACAAGTAACAACAATTATCATAATACTGGTAGCTGTAATACCTGGAATAACATTAATTACACATAAAAAATTATTGGCTTTTTCTTCAACATACCAAATTAATTTTACTATAGCATTACCAAGTATTAAAGAAATAAAAGCTCCATTGGGTATTATAGCATAACCATCATCATTGCTTTTAAAGTAAGTTTCATGTATATTGAAATTTGTTTTTAAAGATTCTATTTTTTCCTGTGAATTTGAAACTGTATAACAAATTAAAATTTGGGTAAAAATAAATAGTATTATTTATTTATAATATGATAATATAATATGGCACATGTAGACATGCTACAGATGCTAATAAGAGGAGCAAAAGAAACAATTTTAATTTAAATTAAAATTATTTTCTAAAATAACTTTCACTTTAACAGAAATAGTGAAATGCATCTCCAAAATGTTTTTTGGATCCATGTATGGTGTTCCCCTTAGCAGTATTTCGACCTATTCAGAAAGGCAATTATCAAGGGCTTAAAATTTTAGGGGACCATCTTGATAATATCGAGATATATTATTGACATACGAAAATTTGTTTCGATTAATAAAAGTGTTATAGTTAATAATTTAAGTGTTACAGTGGCGTATTTACAAGACCCCTCTCAATAGAAATAAAATTGTCAGAGGGGTGATAGATTTTATTATATATCGGTGAACTAAACCAATTGAAATTGATGGTATATATATTTTTGACTATCAAATGTAATTTAAGTTAAAAACCCAATGAACTAATTAATTATTTATTATTATTTATCAATTAATGAGTTTTTGAGTTATTATAGATTTGCCGTATACAGAGTGTTTATAAAGTAAGGAAACAGGTTAATTGTTATAAACAATGAGAATAATAGAAACCCCTTTCCTTACTTCTGAACAACCTGTACAGCAACTGAATATACTAATTATTGCCTAATTTTGACAATGTATGCAAAATGCAAATTTATTTTTATTTATCAAAATTAAATACTAACATTTTATTTTTAAAAGTAATCTCTTAAGTTTAACATTTATATATTAGTTATATATTTTAATAAGAAAAACTAAAATTTATCTAAAAAATATATCTTCATTATTTACCCTAAGGCAGAACTTAATACTTTCATTTGACATGTTCATCCATGACCATGAAAAAGGTTCATTTTATATCAATAATTTGTATTATAAAAGAAAGTGCTATATTATTAATACGAGACCCATTTGTCGGTGGTCGTAGTCCCGTCTATGTATACACCTGTATCGTACAATAGGAGGGTTCAATTAGAAATACAGACAGTTTAAATTAGTTAACCGGTTGCTTAATTTCGACTACTTTAAATAAATATTTTAATATTTTAGAATAATATTTTTCGAAGAGTGGGCTTAGCCCCCTAGAACCCCCCAAATGGCGTCTTTGATTTGATGTAAAACTAATATGAATGTTTACTGTAAGTTTATGATTTCAATATAATTAACAGTAATATGATAAATGCATAAAATCAGGACTTCAAAAACATCTCACCTATTTTTGATATCTTAGTAGTTGAACCATTGAAAAAAGAATTTGAACTCGCCGTAGATTTTTCTGTCACTTTATATTTCTTTTCATTGGTTTGATCCTAATAGAAATAATTTTTTTTTATAAAACAACATATAATATTAAAAAGATAAGGATGACCTCACATAGTAGTAGACCAGTATACATTGATTTCTAACAGTGATTAAAAAAACGATCACAAAATATTTCCATGTGAATGTACTTTAAGAAAGCTTAGTAAAAGAGAGGAATTTTTTTTTTACTAGAATAATAATCACGTCCTTATAGTATAGTGCCAACACTATAAACACTACTTATGAAAAAGATTACATAAAAAATATTTAATAACATAAAAACTAGCAAATTTTACCCAAAGTTGAAAAGAAAAAAGGATTTTTTTTACAAGCAATTTTTTATAGTAAATTATTCATCGAAATGTTTTTAAAAATCCTTTAATTTTTTAATAATAACGAAGTGACTATGGGAACAAGATGACAATTGCCCCTGAGAAAAATTTTGTTTTTATGACATTTTCTCAAAAAGTACTTTAGGTATACTGGGAATTCATTTATCGTTTACCATTTAATATATAGAAAAATAAAAATAGTGTAAAGAAATTTTTTTGGTTTCTTTTAGTAACACATTTTTTTAAATTTATCAATCATATAGTATTTTTCATATTTATTTCTTATAGCCTATAAGGATGTCAATTTATTTTTTCAAATAAAAACATGCATAATTAACTACATTATTTATTAATTAAGCTATATAGCTATATATATAGCTTCAATATTATTTGGTAACAGTAACGAACATGATGTTCTCTTAATTAAAATATTCCAAATATTAAGTAGTTACCCATTCGGATCTTTGTATAAGGACTACTAGAGAAAAAAAAATGGTTAAAGGAGATAGAAGAATAGCAACCTAGAATTTGCAAACCCAACTACAATGTGGTAGGACACATCTAGGAATAATGATAAATGTGTACAGAATAAACATACTGAGTTTTGTTGGCTACATAATGATAACAGCAGAGAATGAAAAGAATCTAAAAAAGATTTTAGGAACTATAAAATAGGCGATGGAAAAGGATTTAAATATGAAAATTAACACAAAGAAGATGAAAGCATGTAATTGTTCAAGCCGGGTAATGTGTTCACGTGTCAGCTGGCTCTGAGGCGAACGAATAGCAGGATGGATTGTGTCAATTGTTTTTGTATATTTGAATAGTTGTTTATACGAAGCCCAGCATAAGTACGCCTTCGCCCATAAGAATTTCTGTTGATTAATTATTATAGTTTGATATCAGTCTCAGTCGAATATTGGCTATGATTTGATTAATTTTGTTGTTCTTTAATAATATTTTGAAGAATGATTATCATCAGATCACCCCACTACATTTGACACAGAGGCTATGCAGATGATTAAGTCATATTTTCAATAAATGAAAACCTCCATGTTACCTCTACAAACTTGCAAGATCATCTAAACCGTATGTTTGAATGGTATAATAAATAGTATATTAAACTTTAACAGTAAAAATCGTTTCACACAACTTTTACTTTTACTTATAGGATTAATTTTCGAATTTTCTGCCAACAAATATGACAATTACAATAAAATTAATTATAATATAAACAATAAAATAACTAACCATATAAAAAGACTCTAACTAGTTTCATTATAAATAATTTTTTTACAGTAAAAATATAAAATTTATATTTTTAATTGTTAACGGAAAATTGTCATATTTATTAAAATATATTTATATAATACTAAGCAAACACATATATTTTTCAACCTGTTCATTGTACAATAAGTTATATTGATAATTTTTTTATATACATAACATATAATAATAAAGTTATAACATAATATTTTTTATGTATTACTTCCCAGTTGGAAATTTAGAATAAAATGGTAACTTACAATTGAATTAATGGGAATATTATTACTCTGCTCCAATTTTGTCTTCTGTTCTTCATAGTAATAATCTGGATTATTTTGAAATGTATTTTTTCTCCCTAAAAATTAAAATTTTTAATTTATCAAACAAATATTTATTAGAAAATGTTTCTATTTGAATAAAAATAGTTATTACCCATATTAAAATTATGAAATTCATGATTTACACTGTTCATTTGATTAAAGTTGGTATCCGGATTAGATATCATCTCAGAATTGTAAACTTTATTAGGTACACTGAAATAAAGAATGTTTTGGCTTTAATTTAGACTGTTTTGATTATATAATGTTATAAATTATAAATGAATTAAAAAAATGTTTACTTAGGATATCTTTTTTTTAAATTTAACAATTTTTATTGCTGTTATGAATATAATGAATATCAATTATTTATGAAATTTACAATAAATTTAATTATTAGATTAATGATTAAACTTGTTTTATAAACTGTTTGTTTAAAATACTCTAATGAAATAGGGTTCTAAACAGTGTTTGGAAAGAATGTTTTTCACGATCTCGCATTCATTTGTAGTGAACACCACACAATGTTATTGGTTTTTCAAATAGAGCATAAGTGTTCACCTATATTTTTTATAAATTTGAAATATTTCAAGAGTATTTAAGCAATTAACAATACTATGAATTTTAAAGCTCACATAAATTGATATAATGAAAATGAAAAAAAAATCTAATTAGCTAATAAAAATAAATTTGTAATTTGATAAGATAGTGTAAAAACTAAAGGATCTTGCTTGGTTTTGATTTAATAACTAAAAATTCCATAAATATGAGGATGGGTAGAACAACAATCACAGAATTAGTACATTGTTTACTTGCTATGACTTATAAAACTAAGTAGTGTAGGTTTTTTTTTAGTAATATTGCCCTTTGCTTGAACAAAACCTCAAGTAGACCATAATCTGAGTTGACCATGTCAATGGATAATTAAAAAACATAAGAAGAGGGAATAAATTAAAATTATCAATTTATAGAGATGCAAAAAAATCATTTTTTCTAATAAAGAACTCTACTAATAAAGAAGATTTTAATTTTTTCTGTAATTAAAACGGTTCAATTTACAACTTATAATAAAATTATTTAATCTTAGAAAATTATTTGATATTGTTCAATAAACAAAAAATCCTATTTTACATGTTAGAATAAATATTTTTTGTAATTTATCCCATTTTACACCATGTAATTTTAGGTTTTATAATCATAATAGACATATCTTTTTTAAACTATAGATATTTGACGTTTTGAAGATAAATTGACTTATCTACCATTTTAACACACAACCATAAATTATAAATACAATAATTGTATATAATTATAAGTAATTACTAAAATTATTTAGTAAATGTTTCAAATACTGATTCTTAAGTTATAATTGTCATCAATAATAGATATCTAACTTACTTGCTAGGAGGCATATTACTCTGTGGTCGATTATAATCAGATATAACTCCTCCATTAATATGAGAAAATATTCTACTGTTACCTGAAATGAAGATAATATTACAAATTTAAAATTTTTTAATTTTAAATAATGAAATTACTTTAAAATTTGAGAAAATAAAAAAAAGGCCTTCTCTCTTTATAAAGACTAACTAAAATAAAGTATAAGATTCCATTAATAAATTAAAATAATTCAATTTTTGTAGCTTGACAAATTAATCCATAACATTTTTAATAAATTAAGTTAAAAAATAATAACTTAACTTGTTCAATTAAAGCAAGTATCAAAATTTCTATATTTAAATATCACAGGAATAGTGGGAAAATTTTTGGGAAGCTAAATGTAATTTTCCCCTTTATAATTTGTTTTTAATATAAGAAAACAAATATTTTTGGAAATAATTTTTATAAAAAAAAGTTTTTATCTTATCTAGAATTTTATTTATAAAATGAGGTAATCAACAAAAAATGCCAAAAATATACATAAATTAATTAGTCCTTTAATGAACAAAAGAGAAATTAAATTAACATAAAATCTGAATACTTCTGTTAACTTAAAAAGTTTAATGTATATTAACTTATTAACTTGTTTATATTTGCCTTGGTTTACTAATTAACTAATAAAATTGTTTTAATAAAAATAATAAAAATTAACAATAATAATAAATTTAATAAATATAAAAATATTTGTGTACTCATTAAAATTTTTGGATATTTAAATGTTCAAATTAAAAACTTGATTTAGAAGTTCAAATCTATACTTAGATTTGACCTTCTCTAATAAGTAAAATCTTTAACTGCTCTAGTTCAAATAAAAAATTAGTAAAAATAATTTATTGTTTATACCATAGTTTTGGTTTGCTGATTCTTGACTTGACCATTTTAAGCCCTCTCCTTCTCTTCCGTATTGTGATGGAATAAAGTTGGTACTATAGGCTGTTTGATCCTTTCCATTATTATAATTAACAATATTCGAACCTTTATATAAGAATATTGGCTTTTAATATAAGAATTATATATAATAAGTCAAATATAAAAATTATATATTATAGGAATTTTTTTTTTTTTTTGTATATTAAAAAAAGTTAAAAAAACTCTTAATTTAATATAAATAAATTATAATTACAATAAAAATAATTAAATCACACACGATAAAAAATATTTAGATATTTAAAAAGTTTTTCATAACAATGATGTATTTTAACATCAGATAATATACAACAAACATAAACTTAAAAATAAATGTGTTTATTATAATAAAAAGAAACCATTTTTATAAAGGAAAATAAATTACATTGATTAGAAAGGTATTTTAACATGATTTTAAAATAAACAATTTAACAATGCTGCTTTCAAATCTGTAATTGGAACAATTTCAACACTACTTTTATTTTTAATAATTAATACTCGAGAAAAATGCAATGTTCTAGTAGCAATGAAGCTCTATGTGTAATAATTGTAAAATAATAATTGATATATAATTGTAAAATTTTATATTTTTTCTAATAGCGAAAAGACGTTGACAATAATTATTTTGAAAAAACATACAACACATAAAAAATGAACAAAATAGTTATTTATTAATCTCTCCTAAAATAATTATAATTTTGAATTTTTTTTTTTAGTTAGTTTAGTATTATTTATTTGTTGATTTTCTTGTGATTAAATATTTTTTTAACTGTAATATATATATTTAACTAGTTGATATAATAGAAAATGATCCAACTTATGATCATATTAATCTATTAGTTCTATATTTATTTATTTTTTAAATGTAACCTTATGTTAGCCTAGTGCTGAAACTAGTAATTGCCGTTATTAATTATTATATTGTAGGTACTTGTAAATTTTATTTAAAATTTTACAATATACATTTTATTTATAATAATTGAGTATTAAACTAAACTATATATATTTAAAGTAACTTAACTTTTGAATTTTTTATCACATTTAAGTCCAGTATTCAGTACAGATACTAAATTTTATTTTATTATAAAATGAAATCTTTGGTTTCAATTCTTACCATAAAGTGGTTGTTGATTTCTCCATTGGTTTTGCTGTTGTAAATTCATAGGTGAATTTAGTAGGTGGGCAGATGTTTCAACTGGTTTATTTGGAAATGATTGGACATAATTGTTATTTGATATAGCATAATTTGTTTCTTTTGGAACCATTTGTTTACCTAAAATATATTCTTTTCAATTTCAAAAATATATTCATATATTATATAAGGTTAAAAATACTTTTGTAATTTTAACTTGTTTTACTTAGTATTAAAATGTTCCGATTTTCATATTTGGTTAAACCCAAACTAGACCTCTATAATATCAGTGGCTCAGGAAGCACAATTTCTTCAGCTGATAATTTTAGGGTTGATTTTTCAGACAAAATTACCTTTTATATTAATGTGAAGCTAAGAAGCTATTAATTTTATTAATAATTAAGGAAACGGGTTTCTATTGTTCTCATTGTATGTAACAACTGACCTGTTTCCTTACTTACTGAATACCCCTTAATATCTTTACCATATATCTATTTTTGATATGGGATCTGTTTTATCACCCATATACATAACATTGAAAACAACAATACTTTAAAAAAATAGGACTTCACTATAACTTACTAGTGGTTGGACATGCCAGTTCAATAGCTTCATCACTACCATCACTACACTGAGGAATTCCATCACAAGCATTATATATTGCAATACATTCTCCAGAATTTTTACATTCAAATTGATATCTACTGCAATGAGGCCCTAGATATTATCAAATATTTTATAAAAAATTTAATAAGAAAACATAGAATGAAAATAATAATGTACAACATTAAACACTTTTTGTATAGAGACTAATAAAGGAAATAAAATGAAAAATAACTCATTTAAACATGTTTCCACTACTTTTTATAGAATTTGCCATTAAAAGCTAATGCATACAGAAGATGTATAATCATGTAAATTATTAATTTTTATTTAGCTATAAAATAAATAATTAATTATATATATTAATAAAGTAAAAAATTCATACTTCTAATATGGCTTTTATTTTTATTTGAAGAAAATTTATTTTAATGTGAGTTTATAATATTTTTGAAATACTATACTTCCTTATAAATAGATATTTACTTTGAGAATGCTTATCCAATGGTATAGTCATTTCTGTTTCTTTATTTAAGGGTAGCACAACTGGTAATGTTGTTGATGAAAGAATGATAGGTTTTCTATAGTTAAAAATATTATATTTGCAATAATTAAAAAGAAAGGATCTTTAAAATATTAAAACATAATTCATAATTTGTTTACTTTAATTGGGTAAGTTCATGTTCATGTTCATTTTGAGTGAGTTTTATTTGATTTTCTAATTCAGTTGCAGGTCTAAATGCCATGACTGCGCTACTGTAGTTGGTGTGAGTAGTGAACTTACATTTGAAATCATCTGATAAACCACATTCAAAAAGGTAGCATGTTCCTGGTGACTAAACANAATCATCTGATAAACCACATTCAAAAAGGTAGCATGTTCCTGGTGACTAAACATTATTTTTTTTAATTTTATGGTTTTTTTTTAAAAAACTTTTTCATTTTTAAGATTATTTATAATTATAGTTTCAAAAAAATACATTTAATTTTTAAAAATGGACTAACATTTCTAGTTAAAATTTTATTTAAATTAATTTATAAATTATATAATAAGCTTTACTTTTTGTTCGAATACAAAAACATCGCATTTTACTGTTCTACAGCATAATTCTAAACATTCAAGTTGATTATGCTGTTCAATGGCATCAATGAACTTTGCACCCAGCTTTAAAGAGTCTTTTGTCCTTATAATTTTATCGTTATGTACATCAAACCTATCTGCACAATTAGCACCCACAATTTTTGTTGTCGCGGTTAGATGTACTAAAATTAATATTAAGTACACCGTCGATCTTTTTTTAAAAATAAATTCCATTTGAAGCATTTGAACACAATTATGGCACTAGATGCTCTCAGTCATAGTAGAATGAATTCATTTTACTATGTTCTCAGTTGCAACTTGACTTTCAAAATCGATATGTTATCCATAGTAATCATGATTCGGCTGCGCTCTTGTGGTATACCCATTGTTAGTTGTAAAACTTAGATTCACATAATTTTTAAACCATATTAAATTTAAATCCGCCTTACTTAAAACATTAAACGTCTACTTAAATTTCATAAATGAATATTTCCTTTTACGTTATGTAAACGTCTGAGAAAATTGACACACACACAACTATAATTTTATCTTTTTATCTAAAGTTTTGGATTATAAACAAAACCCCATTTATGAAAAATGACACACAGTGGCACGAGGGTTTTGTATTAGGATGATATGCATAAGACATCTTTTTATTACCCCTCCTCTGATCAATGATAGCTTTATATTTTATAATGCTGAAGAACCAAAACATAACAAGTTCTTTAAAAAAATTCGTTTGCTTTTATGAAGTGAATACATAATCCCAATTTTTAACGATGCACAAAGAATTATAAATATATTAATAATTATGAGAGATGAACTATATTGTTTACAAAAATTATTTGTGAAAAGTAACCATACATTGGAACATAAATATGTGAACATTTATTTAAATATGTGCTCCATAAAAAAATATATATATTACCTTTGATCACACAATATAATTTGAGTCATTAGATATTTCTAAAGTGTCCCGAAATTACAATTTTGCAACCTTTAGATTTTGTTAGGGGTTGCAAGTGTAACTTATTGTGGCCCGTAATTACGCTACGGAGATTTCGTTTCCCATATCGTCACAGGAACGTCTATGGTGCTTCTCTGGGTACTAGATTCTATCGCCCTATCAAATTTTGAATAATTAGCAAAAAAAAACAAATTCTTCATTGCATGAAATGTATGTTTTTATAATAATAATAATACTAATATATGGCAATAAAATTTTAAAGACCAATTAATTTTTTTAATATTAATCCCCTAATTCAGGGATAAATACTCAAATTCCCAAATTATTGGAATTGACAATATATATTTTTATAAATGTACTTAATTTAAATATCACTCTTAACTCTTCAATATTAGTTAATATGCTGACGCTTACAGTAAAATGGGTGTAAAATTTACACCTTTTTTATATGTCATTTATACTGTAAATGACATTTCGAATAGAAAATGAATTTAGAATATTTTGGGGTACACCGAGCTACGATTATCTAACTATAGTGCTGAACTATGTATATTTTATTAATAGATTTTTTCATAATGGCACCTAATGTCCTTCTATGCTTGAAAGTAGATATCCGGGAATACATGAAAAATGATTAACCTCCCAATAATATTTTACATCTAAAATGTGTTTCTATTAGAACTAGAAATCAAAATGATTTTTCGTTTTCGGTTAATGACGATTTTTAAGTAAATTTTTTATTATTATTTTTTGTAAAATAGGATTATTAAGAGAATTATTTAATTAAACAACGTTTAATACGACTAATAGAGGGCAAGTAGAAAACTCATAGAAATAACATCGATTGTTTTAAGAATTCAGTTTTCAACCGTAGCATATTTTTAGTTTTTTAGATAAAAAAAAAATCTTTGTGTTCATAAATTATTTTAAACATTTAAAGATTGATATAAAATTTTTTAAATTATTTTTTATTAATAAAATATTAATGGGAAATATAAATATATATATTGATTCACAAGTTATTCATTATTAGTAAACAAATCAATATTGAATTTTCATATTTTATTTAATATATTTATTTTAATTTTAGATAAAAGTTATTTTTACTATACTACATACTTTGTAAACAAATATATTTTTGCGGGACTTTACGGAATGCTATCCGTTTACTAAAATGTTGTGAACAAATTAACAAGGGGGCGTATGTTCTTCTTTACACTAGTGGCGTAATAAGGGTGTAAGCACTTTGAGACAGTTTGTATTTGATGTCCCCCAAATACTTGTTGAGCAAAATAAAATTTTTTTACTCCAAAAAAATATTATTAGCTTAAAACCGTAGAATATGCATTAACGTAAGAATGTAAATTATAAATAACAATACATACATACATAAATACATTTTTATCCGAGTTGTATTGGATTTGTTGGTAATGACGCGCCCAATTGATTCAGGGGTGTCTTTTTGATTGTATCATGGGGCAGCTGCTTAGTTACCCTATATTGAGATTACCACTAGAGCTTTTTATAAGTCAACATTTTAGAAAGTTCCATAATAAAAACCTTTCTATATTATAAAGAAGCGAAACTTGTATAAATTATGTCAGTTTAAAAAATATCACTTTATTTTTTTAAATTGTATGTTGGTAATATTGAACAATCTATCTCTATGACCAAATTTAAGTATTATCACTAGCAAGTTGGATTAGTAACATTTATCCCAACAAAGTTATCCATCTTGATCACTAGCATAAAATGTAAACAACAAATTTTGTTGTTTTTATATATAACTATGAATAATTTAAATGGAGGATTAAAATTATAAAACACAATTATTTTACTTTGGTAAGTAATAAAAAAAAATAATAACTTGCTTAAATTACTTATAGTAATATTTTATGTGAAAATAAATACTTAACGCAAAAATATTTGTGTTAAAATTATTAAATTTTAGCTTGTAACTCGTCTAAAATACGTAATCGCATTGCAATATTGTTTTTTCCATGATTGCCAACATACCGCTTACCCTCTAATTTTTTTTTTTGTGATATAGATTGGGAATGTCGAAAGTGTTGCCTTTATGATACTCTTCGTAGGGTTATGACATTTGAACTGCACAGGCCTACTGACCTGCGCAGCGACTTAAACGTAAAAATTTTTAGTTCTTAAAAATCGAAAATCGTTTATGAACGTCTACTTAATTGTTTCTACTACTTTTTTTTTTAAGTTTAAAGTCGTTATTAAACAATGTAGATTTAGTCTTACTCTATAACGTATTAATTTCAACCTTTAAACTCGGCCAGCAGTTTCTGATAGATTTGTGAGTGTTTTCAACTACTTATAATTGTTCATATTCTAAGTGTTTTTTCTTGTTCGTAGTGAAATAATTTACGAATAAATTTTTTAAGTAGCACAGTTGCAGTTCTCATAAGTATGTATTAAAATGGCAATTTGGAATCACTGAAATTATGTGCTAATAATGACGTATTACATGTCGATTGTCGTTTTAACATAGAGTACTTAAAATAATAAAATTTTATGAAGAGTGTATATTTAGTGAGTAATAAATTATTCCGTCTAAAGCATTACGTATCGTTTCCGTCGTGTCGATTAAATCGGTTGAAAATCGTCGCTTCGTATTTATATTGTTCGTATAGACGGTGCCGTGTAAGAAATAACATAGTTTATTTTGTTCGTCGTGTGTTATTGGTGAATCTACTGTTTCACTTTTGTAATTGAGGGATTTATAATATGTACAAAATACTTGCATATTTTTCAATATAGCCTAATAATTATTAGCTGTGATAATTATATATATATATATGTTTAGAATTATAGTATGCTTAACTGTTTTTTAAGTGTATACAAATAAGTTGTCGTGTTCTTCATGCATACCGTTGTATTTTAAATAGTAGCCATGTGCTGTAAATTGATGTTTACAAATTTGCAAGTGCTTCTTTACAAATCTTGTAACCTTAATTTATTAGATCATAATTTGGCATATTTTTAATTGAACAAAATGTAATACTGTAATATGTAAATTAAAATATGATTACATATTAACGTTAATACCCTAATATTTTAACATAATTGCCATTTTTAATTAAATTATAAATTTGATTTATTTTATAATTATATGTTTATGAAAATTTGGAAGAGTAATAAAAATAAAAATAATTATTTTTATTATATTAAAATAATAAAAAAATGCTGTATTATGTGAATGAAAAATAATTGTAGTAGATATAAACATTGATGAATACTATTATAATTTTTCAATTAATTTAAGTATATATTTTATTATACTTAGTACTCTTGAATTATTGTTTTATTTGCCAAATTATGACTGATCTATTTGTTTCCTTATTCTTTTTCGTTCGGTGTGATCGTTATTTGAGTCACGGTTCTCCATCTGGACATAAAAGAATTCAAGTAATTCTGACAGCTTGGCTGATGGTATGAAGTACGTCAAAAATTGTCAATTACAAATAATATTTTTAATTTACTAACTATATAATATTTTTTTGTATTATTGGGTTGTATCATAGTTACATAGAACATAAAATATTTTTCAGATCAGAAAATGTCTAGAAATGAACGACTTAAAGTTGACAAAAGAGCTTCAACTAGTCGAGCTAGATCTAAAGGTATTATCATTTTATAATTTTACCTTAATTGAAGTATAAAACATGAACAATTTATTATAATTTTGGTTTATTCAATAGATTCCCCTAGGAGGGAGTTAGAAAATGTTGTTAAAAGAGCCCGAAGAGATAGAGATCAAAGTCAATACTGGATTAATAAAGTTTTAGAAGCTGAAGAAAAAGATCCAAATAGGTAAGTATTTGTCATAATATTATTTTACTACCTCTTTCATTAAATAAAATATATTAGAGTGGTCCACAGTTAAACTTAATCTTAAATCTGGTAAATTTTTATGATAGTTGACTTATTTTGACTTCAATTTTCCTTGTTATTTTTATTTTTTTATAAACAAAATGAATTGAGAGAAACATTAAATAACTATTGTCTTAACTTCAAATTAATGTAATTAATATTAAATCTAATATGGATAATATTTTTATAGATGGAAACATTCTGGTTTTAAGGAATTGTACACTGAGAGACGATCTAGATCTATAAGTAAACGTTCATCTAGTAGTTTCTCTTCAAGTTGTACTCGTTCATCAATGCATAGATCATTATCTCGTAGAAGACGAAGGCTACTTTCACCTGATATTAGACGTTCACAACGTTCATTATCTGTACGACGTGCTTCTCCATTATCCAGACGGCGCTCACCATTTCGTTCTAAAAAATCCCCTTTGTCTCTTCGTTCTAGAAGGAGACGTAAATCTTCTTCTGAATCCCCAATTACTAATAGTTCACGGTTAAGGCGCTCTAGATCATTAAGCAGAAAAAAGCGCTCTCCATTATTTAGTCGCAACCATAGAATTATATCACCATCACATAAAAAAAGAGGAAATAAAAAACATGGTCGAAAACATATAAGGCACTCATCAGAAGATGTATGTTATAGATACTAAAAAAGTAGACACTAAAATTAAAAAAATTTTTGATCTAGCAGGTTCGTTCATCTAGTGTAAGCACTTGCTCAGACTCACATTGTTCTGTTTGTGAAGCTAGAATACCTATGAATAGACGTGAGCCTCCTCCAGAACCTCTAGCTCGACCTAAGTCTCCAAAAATAGCTAGAGCTATTATTCCTATTCATGAACGTTCAAGGTAACAATAAATATATCAAATAATTTTGTCCCGTAAGTTGCCACAGGTTTACAACAAATAACTACCAATATTTTTTACTCTAATTTAATGTAAAACAAATATTTCATTGGGTGTCCTAAAAAATTGTTCAGAGTAGACATATCACCAGGGATAATAAAATTACTAATCATGACTAGACTAGTAAAATTCAGGATGGGCCATTTAAGTTAGTAGGTTTTGGGATGTTTGGACCCTTTAGTCCATGTTTTGGATTATAGGTTTCAGCGTGTTTCCCTTAATCTATGCCCCAGAAATAGTTCTATAATCGCAATAAAAAAAAAATTGGAGAGGAATATAATGTTTCTTCTACTGTAAAAAATATATTAATAAAATTGCAAATATTAATTTCTTAATTTTTGAAGGAGCTATTTATCATTTGTGAGGCTAGATCCCCTAGCATACATTATCAATATTGCTCCTTGAATTTCTTAGCCAGTTTCTGAATGATGCATAAAACAGATTTTATCACAATATCCATTGAAACAGAAAAGGGGATCTAAACATTTTTTCTTTTCTTATGAGTTCTGTCTTTCCCATTTACTATCTTAGTTCTAAATGAGTAGTGTTTCAGTACTTTAGAAAAACAGATATACGGTGTTTAGAAATTAGGGCAAAAGTTTCATTTACTAGGATTTGACCTAGTGCACTACCTTGCATTTACATAAACTTTGTTAAAGTATTGTCACAGGTACTGTTGTCATTTTTTATAACTGTACCGGTTTCCCCCTCACTTGTATAGCCATACTTTCTCATAATTTATATATTTTTTGAGTCTATCAATTAACCTGTACTGTATTGGAAATACAGTGAGATTAGTGTTTTGAAAACTGTAACTAAGCTTAAATGGTTATTTTCATATGAACCGTATAATATCTATTATATGGTTCATATAGAAACTATTAGTAACTATTCATATAATAACTATTAGTAATGAGTATAATTTTTTAGGTCGAGATCATTTTCAGTCCCAAGATATACACCAGTTGTAGAAGTAAGTTCTACCACTGGTTTGCCAAAAAGTAGTGGACCGCCAGAACCAGCACCTACAAAAACCAAACGCACAAAAAAAATTAAATCACATAAAAAGAAAAAATCTCATAAAGTGAAATCTTCTCACATTGAAACTGTAAAATAATCTTAAATACTTGTTTTAAATAAGTATAGCTTTTTTATAACTTGGTTTTGTATAATTTTTGTAAGGCAATATTACACCAGCCTACTATTAAGGTGGAATCTATGTCTGACGAAGATTCGAGTGTTGGTGGTTCGGATATGCCTATGAGTTCATCATCTGGGGGTCATCTGACATTATCTGAACGTTTTAGTAAAATGGCTCAAATGGGTCGTGCTCATGAATTACCACAAAGAAGTCTTCGTGTTACAGCTGGTGATGACTATAGAGTTGAAATTGGCTCCCCACCTCATCCATTCCCTACTCCAGCAATAGGGTAAGTTGATTATGCCATTTATTTTTTAAATATATTAATTTATATTAATTGTACTAGATCTTTGCCAGAGGGAACATCTATTGAAGATGTTAAAGGACGGTATGCTTATTATAAAGAACAAGGATATTTAGGTGACCTTTCATTAACTGATTATGTAAAATGGGAAGAATGGTGGTATAAATATCAGGACTGGTTAGAAGCTGAACGAGCTTATGATGCACATTTAGATAGGTATACTCGTGACAGAAGATACAGAGATGAACCACCAATATTTTGACTTTTTTTTTTTAATTTGGTTTTTTCTTGGATTAAAATGAAAAAATCACTATACATCGACTTAAAGAGAGGTATGGTAAATGATTAAATAGTGCATTGATAAATAACATATGTACATGAGCGTGTATATATTATATATAAATATATATATAAATGTATAATTATTGTGTAAAATTTGAAGTTAACAATATCTGTTTAAAAATATATGTTAACTAACAAATTAAATATTATTCTTAATGTATGTTAAAATTAGATAGTGGAATAAAACAATGCCCCAAACTTGAAAATTATCTTGGTATAATGTTCAAACATTTAAGATGATAATGATTATAAGTCATTGAGTTATTGTTATTTTTTTAAATTCCTTTTTCAAATTTTAATTATTTTTGGTTGTAACGAAAATTATCTTTTATATAACTTTTATAATATTTATTTGTATAAAACCATTTGTCAGTGCAGTGTTAACTTAGTTGAACTTATATAATATTTATAATTTGTGCATAATACTAGAAAAAATACAAATAGTATATATTTACTATTTTTTAGAAATAATAATTATTTTAATTGTTAAAGTGTAAACTAAACAAATTGTTTTTCTATAGTGTGACTAATATTCAGAAAAATAATTGTTATTATAAAAATATTTACTAATATATACCAAAATCGAAATCATCAGTTACTATTTACGGCAAATTTTTTTCTTATTTATATATTTTATGTCCTTCAATATGATTTTCAACAATGATTTATCTTTTTTCAAATAGAATATTTTTTTTTCTTTGAATTTTTTAGAATGGTTTAACAATACCTTGTATCAAATCATTAAGCTGTCAATAACCAAATAAATTGTATATATTAAGTATTATTTTAAGCGTTAGATGAATCAAGAGGATATGTTCTCCAAAATTAACTTTATTTTGTAAGCCTAATTTTTGGTCTACATTTTAATGTACAAATTAGATGGATCATTAGCAATCCTTATTGTTTTTGGAATTTCATAGTTTAATTTTATCAGGTTTAATGGATTTCTTTATAAAAAGTATTCTTATTATTTTGAATTATTTAACTCATAGAAATACACTTAAGTGTATTATTTTTAATAGTTATGATAAAAAAAATATATAATATGTATATATATTATATCAATATTTCTACACAGTACTAAACTCTGCTAAAATGATATCAATTGAAAATGTAGTAACTAAAAAATTGGATTTGGCATTTTAAAATCGTTAGCTCAAATCAAAACAAGAATAATTACACAGCTTAACAGCTATTTTACTGTCTTTAATATTATGATGAATTCTATCTTTAGAAAACTTTCTAAAATTTTAGTGATAATAACTTAATATTGAATTTTCATATCATAAATTTAAGTAACATTTAAAGTTTTGATGTGCAAATCCTGAGGTTCTATTCCATTGCGCTAGGCTAAATATGTTTTCTTGTCCTCTGGCATAAACTATAACTTTAAGATAGAATATTAAAAACGAATAAAATATAATAATTAAAAAAAAATTAAATTAATTATATATATCCTTATAATTATAAAATTATGAGGGTGTAACTTCATACCCAACAGTTGTGTCACAAATCTATATTATGTTATAGCAGCAGAAAGAGTGCTACTACTGCCTTCTTGAATTATTGTTGCCTACTAGAAAAAAAGTTTTGGTTCTAATTTTTTTTAGAAAAAATATTGAATAACAAATTGGCAAAAATTATTTACATTTTCACCTAAGAGTTTCTGGAATTGACTTGTTATGTTAGATTTTTCTTTTATAAATAAATGACTAGGATTGTTCTGAAAAGAGTAACACACTCAATCTTGACTTAAGGGGTAATATCCACCAAATTTTTTTTTTTTTTCATGTTTTTTTTTATTGGCTTAAATCATGCTAAAACTATCCTAGAATCAAAATCTTCAACGCCCAAGTACTGATCTAAACTCAAAATTCGTTTAAATCAATTTTTTCGGAAAAACTTTTATTCCCTAAAATCACATTTTTCACTTATTTTAGCGATGCTCGTTTTTTTTTTAATTTCGCTGCTTTGTAAATTAGTAGAAGTTACCCATGATCGATATCTTTTTTTGAATTTGAAGTATAGAATTTCGATCGTTACAGTGTCTGTACAGCACGTGTTTACTCACAATTTCTCTTTGTTTAGTCGATCAGCCGTTCTAGTTGTGTACGTTCTTAGTTTGAGTTTTGCTATACTTTTTAACTGTGAATTATATTCAAAAGTACTTAATTATGAGTAACAAGTTGTACAGTGGCCACAAAGGCAGTAAAACAAGAAGTACCAGAACAACCCGGAGTAAAATTAGTAACCGACACCCGCCTAACCGCCATGCGTTCGAAGGCTATTCAGAGTACGTTAGTACCTCGGCGAAAAAATTAAAAACTTCTGATTTAAATCGTGATTGCAATGTTGATAGGGATTTCGGCTACTGTTTCATACATTTTTTTGCTGTATTTACTGCTCTTTCTGAATTATTAGTATGTAAAAAATGTAATAGTGATGTGCGGTTTTCACAGTCGAACTGCTGCTTGTTCGAACTGCGGTGATGCCGATATTTTTAACTGTCCTCTAATACATGATCGTGCTTATGAGATCAATTGCCGTATTATTTTTGCTATGCACGTCATTGGCATAGGCATCAACGATATAAAAAAGTTCTGTGCGATGATGGATCTCGCAAAGCCTGTCAAGCGCAGTAAAGCGCTTGATACTCTTGCAACATACGAGCACAAGAGTCCAATGCATGAGGATGTTTTCAAGGCGATACAACCCATTTTTAAAGAACTCAGCTCCGACGACCTTCAGTCACGCTGCTTGTGTGTGTATTCTCAAAATAGTATCAAGTATTTCAATGCTGTAGTGTGGTTAATTGCTCCAAAATCGATATCTAGCGATAAGACTATAGTTGATATTGCGACTGATATTACCGTTATTACCTTCAACGAAGGTTTATCGGGTATGTTTGCGTTTATGATGCTCTTGGGTTAACCGTTGGACCGAATATGTACGAGTTTTGCGTGGGATCGGACGTCAATCGCGTCAAAGTCGCTGATCATCGTATGTCCGATATCGCGAAAGAGGCTAGGAGCAGCCTTACATCAGACAAAAATAATGAAGAAGAGGAAAATAAGGACCAGGAAGGACAACTTTACGGCGCAGGGATAGCTGACTGAAGGTAAAAAAATTATTAAGGACTATATTATTGCGATTCTTAAGATTTATAGCATTTTGAAACTTTAAACGCGTTTTTCTCAAAACCATGTTATCAAAATCGGCGAGCAGTAGAACTGAAAAAGTTTACATCCGATTGACTTGAAATTTTAACTGTAGCTTCTTCATTAGATTATCTAGTGAAATACACACGATTTTAGCGATTGGTTAACAACAAAAAAAGTTATAAACAATTATAGTCGATTTTTTTTGTAGAAAAAAATTTTTTTTTTTTAAACCGTCGCCATTTTACGAAAAAAAATTCTAAAAATATAATCATGTGTACTTCACTAGCGACACTCGTGTAGATCATGAAAAAAATTTTTCTTTTGTTATAGGTGGAGTTGGGCACGACTTTTACTGCTCGCCGCGGAAGAACTTTTTAAAAAAGCAGTTCACGGCAATCGCTGCACAGCCGCCATTTTGTTAAAAAAATAACAATAAAAAATATTTTTCTAATCTCCAAGAGTTGCTTAATCCAATGATATATTATTTATATACCTTACATCTCAAATGTCCTTTAAAAAAAATCATGAAAAAAGCCATGTTTTTTTGAGCATTTGGTGGATATTACCCCTTAAGAAGAGAATCAGTGGAGTTCATGTTTCCCAGGACATGATATTTAAGGGCTTTAGATTTTAGCTTCGAATCGAAGCTGAGAAGGTATCAATTTTACTATGTCTTTTTTTTTTTTTTAATTATTTATTTTTTTTTTTGTTTCTGTGAACGCGCAATCATAGCTCTCGCTGGACCTATTTTGATGAACAACAATACATCAAAAGATCACAAATCGTATCTAGTCGAAGACATTACCCTCAAAAATTGAAAAAAAAATCACTCGTTCCCCCGTAAACGGAGGAAATCTCCAAAAAATTACAAATTTAAAAATCGCTAATTTTCGACATTTTTTCAATTCATTTTACTTAAAACTGCCATAATTTTTTTAAAAATGACCGAATCAATATAATTTTTTTTTTTTATAGATATCTTAGGTATTTACCTATCATTTGATATATTTTTGTGAATATTCGACCCTTTAAAAGCCCACAGGAAGGGTTTCAAAATGGCAACTTTTTCACATAAAATTAACTTTTGAAAATGTTCCGGAAAGACTGACACTTTTATATAAATTTTAAATTAAAGTTTATGTAATATACTTTAATTGAAAAAAATTAATTTGATTTCTGGACTTGTCTTTATGGTAAAATTGACTACCGTATGCAAAAATATGATATTTTTGTGAAAAATTCTTGATATCATGAATGTGTTAAAACTTTCATATAGTTGTATAGTTGCAGCCACCGAGTAGCAACCATCACTCTGAAGATGGACTCTGCAATGAGTCCGAAACGTCAGAACTCAACTGTAAACATGGATGTATCCTCAAGCACTTCAAGCAATCTTGATATCATATTTTACATATTTTAACATTATGTTGCTATAACTTTTTTAAAAAGTATGGATCAATACAATTTTTTCAGGAGAAATACTATTTATATACCCCTTTCATCTGACATACTTTTTTTTTAAATCGGATCATACCCATTTATACAAGGGAGTCAAAACTTTAAACATGCGTATTGAAACTATTTTTAATTAAATTTTTTAAAGTGTTCCAGAAATACTGACACTTACATATATCTTAAATTAAAACTTACTGTATTCAAAAATATTCTATTTTTATGATAAAATTCGGGGTTTTGTATTTTATTTTATTTTAAAATACCGGACAAGGAGAGTACACTGATTTTCATAAATATTATATAAATCAAATTAATATAGCATAGAAAGTTAAACTTATTTAAATTTTTTTGCTTTTTTTAAGAAAAAAAAAATTAACTTTGAAATTTGAAGTAGCTTAAATTGCCATTTTTTTTTTCAGTTGACCGAAGCGACGTACAGTTGGCGGTCACTTGTGTATTACGTGTTTGGGATACAAGGTTCCAACCTGTGTATGGAAACGAATTCTTTGCATTTTTTGCTTAATTTTTTTTAAGTTAGAATAAATTTTCTAGTCATTTGATTTTTATCTCATTTAGATTTAATAACTTTAATAAAGATCAAGAATGCCATCACTGTAGTCGCCCCTCGCGAGAAGAAATTTCTTATTCATATTAAAATTATTTTACTATATTTTAGGTTTTAGCTTCGATGCAAAGGTGAGAAGGTATTTTTTTGTGACTCTCATTTATTTTCTTTGCTCTAACTTGACCTACTTTTTTCAACGATACGTCAAATGATTACAATTCGTTGAAGATATTACCTTCAAAAATTAAAAAAAAAATTCTAATTTATTAATTAAACAGTTACTTATCCCATGTTCTCCATACAGACAATTAAAATCATTCATTTCTAATGTTTTCAAAATATTTATTGACAAATCAAGTTTGATATAATAGATTTCAACTACAAAATTAAATCATTTTACTTTGCAATTTAATAATTGTTTTACCCTATTTGTGTGTGCTACTATAGTATTATAGCATATTATAATCTAATATACTAGATTATAATATTCCAAATTTTTTGGTAACATATTTGCTGTATAAATCATTTCTAAAAATAATGATTTTTAGTTTCTCCTAAATTAACAATGGATTTTTATAATTATAATGAAATTTCATACTACGATTTATTGAGTGATCTACTCAATAGAGCGTATTATATATTTTAACACCTATTTTTGATTGGTTCTTTTAGTTAAAGTAAATCATTAAAATTAATTTAGTTCATATTTCAATTGTAGAATCTTTTTTAATACCATAAGTTACTAGGAAATGATTACTATTATTTCTATTTAAGTTATATATTACGATAAAAATACAAAAAAATATTGAGCTTTTCTGATACTTTTATTATAAATAGTAATTATTAAATTTGCTGATTGCATATTAATCTTAACGATACAATTTTTTAATTCTCATAAAATTTCCTATTTAATGATGTCAATTTGAAACTTGCAAATTGAGCTAAAAGTTATGGTAATAAATAATTTTTTTTTTTATTATACACTCACAAAAATCAACATTAAAGGATTAAAAAAATAGGTTAAATATGTCATTTTTTTATTTTTAACATATTAATTATCAAAAGCAGTATTAATTTAAAAGAAATTTTTTTTGTTCTTAATTATTTTTTTTTGTATATAAATACTTATTTTATAATAATAAGTAATAATATGAAAACTTAGAAATGATAGAAAAAGTTTAATTGCACATTTGAAAATATCGCGAAAAGTATATTTTTGTTTCTGATGAAAGTTCTTTCTAGTTCAATGTATAAAACTTATAACTTTGTTATAAGTAACAAACATTTTTTATGTTAAAGTATTGCATCAAGCCCTTTAAATTTTTATACGCGTTGAAATTAAATAAATATACTTTATTATTTCTATAATATCTCCGTAAATATTACAATATTAAATTATTGAACATCAATTTCATACTAAATTTAATTACTATAATTATTATTTATTCATATATTATAATTATAAATCAAAAAACTAATCGGGATAAAATTAAGGGAATAAGAGTTATTGTTGCTTTTAAAATAATCTATCAATTTCTTAAAATTAAATACTATCTACAGATTTGCATCAAAGCGTTCTTAGTGCTAACCACAAAAAACTAGAGAACTACAATAAAGTTATGTTATGCTAGATAACATTTTTTGTTATTTATAAAAGAAAATATGTTTTAAAAAGTACTAGGTTTAAAATGGTTTTTCCATTCTAAAAAGTTTAAAGCGACTGATGAGAACTTCTCGCAATATATTTAAAAGTTTTTACAGTTTTTTCTTTCCAGAAATTAATAGAATACTATTTCTAAAATTTTCAAAAAAAAAAAATTGGTCCTATCCCCCTTAAAAACCTTTAAAGTAGTATCAACTTGAGTTTTTTAAGTGAAATCATATTTTTAAAAATATAAATAGATGTAGAGGCTTCAAAAAATTTTTTTTTTCATTAATCGATTTAAGAATTATTAAAGGATATACTCTGAAAATTTCAAAGCAAAATTCCAATCAATTTAAAAGTTATAGGCATTTGAGTGAGCGTCCTTCGATTGACCGGTTTAATGGGCGCTAGACGTAGTACGGAACGTTCGAGTAGGTAGTCAATTATGAACGACCTTAAGTGTTAAAAGGATACACATGAACCTGATGAAAGACTGCAAATATGACTGGAATAGCTGGTAATTTCTTAAGATTTTTAATCTGACTCACTACTATCTTAAATCTACCTTCACTGCCACTCTTTTTTTTCAAACGTGTTTTTCTCGAAACTACTTTTTTCGAATTTGTGTACTCTCTAGCTCGCAGTTTTTAATCAATATTTATCAAAATTTGGATGTCATATACGTATATATATATATATATGTATGTTCTATTTGAATTTCAATAATTTATAATTATTATAAATAATATCTTTATTTTTTCATTGCAAAAAAAATGTTAAAAAAGGTATTTAATCTTCATATTTTAAAGAAAAATTTAAATTCTGGTTTTTTTTTTGTGAAAACTGTAGTTTAAATAGAAAAAACAATTATAAAAAAAGTAAATATTTTTAAAATAATTGTGACCTCCATAATGTACACAAATTACCCTGTTGGGTGGCAACCCATAATGTGCAGTAGTAGATAGATAGTTCAATACTAGAACAGAAGTAAAGTGGGCTTGTTTAATTTCATCTTAGGGGTATTTATGAACTTTACTACTCCTGTCCTAGTATAAAAGTGCCAATATATTTTAAAATACTAGTTCAACAGTTTTTATTGCCAAGTCATTTTTTTATTTTTAAGCTAATTAAACATGTTTCTATTTAAAAAATGTAATTTGATACTACTTTAGAATTTTTTTTTAAATTATAATTAGGACACTTAATTTTGAAAAGAAAAAATTATTATGTTATATACTTTTAAAGATATCGCAAAAAGTATAATAATGTTAATCAATCATCTTGTACTTATCAATTCATCATATTTAGATATTTACTAAATTAATGAAACATGATAAAATTATTATATTATAAATAATTTTTATATTATTCAACTATATAAAGTAAAAAAAATGTTAAATGATTTCATAATATATTTTAACAATTTTTAATTTTAGCTATAAAAGCTTAATTTGTTTTTTAAAATACATTCAATAACAAAATATTATTTTTTCTTAAGGTAATCATGAAATATTTGAATATTTTCTTTGTTAATGTTATATTTTAATAGACAATCTAAACAATGTTGGTTAAAATCATTAGTACCGCATATAAACCATAAAGATTGAGAATTTTTATTTTTATTTATGATATCTTTAATAACACTTTCTGAAATTCTTCCTTTGAAAAAAGTTTCATTATACCAAAATGATTCAGAACATTTTGTCCAATCCTCTTCCTTAGTTAAGTATAAAGATATTTTACAATTCCAAAACAAACTAAAATCAAACAGCATTTTACGCAATAAAATGTCATCTAAAGTTTTGCAAGAATAGTGCAAATCTATAATGGTGAAACATTTTTCATTTTTAAGAATTGTCTGAATAAAACCTATAAATGCAGCAATACCAGAACCAGCACAAAACATATTTAATTTATCTGCATTATTAAATTGAATTCCTCCTGATGGACCTCTTACGTATACTATATCATTAATGGATTTTTTAATGAGTTTTTCTGAAAATTTTCCATTAATATAAGATTTGATTAATACTTTGAAAGAACAATTTTCACTAAGAGAAATTGGTGTAAAGGGTCGAGTAATGTTGTCAACTTGTATAAAGATGTGCTGGGTGTATATTATAGGCAAATAGCCATTAGTTTCTGGATATGCTATAAATGTGTACAGCCGTGTATTTTTATTAAGCTGTTCTATTGCTGCTATCTTAAATGGCTTGTTCTTTGTTACAGACAGCATATCTCGACGTAGTTGATCAGAATGATTGGTCTGACGAATTTTCCAACGAGAATATTCATCTTCATAAACATCAAGAATACATGGTAAGCATCCAGAGCCACAGCAATCTGATTCTAAAGGACGTTCTGGTGGAGGATCGTACATTATATTTTCAAAATTTTCAAGTACAGCAAGTTACAATACTTAATTTTTTGACAATAACTAAAGTAACTTTATATGATTTGTGATGAATTATAATTACCTTTCAACTAATTTGTATACTTATTTAGTATTGTGCAATTAATAACTACTATACATTATACTTTAAATAACTCAATATACTTTTCACTTATAAATGTAACACTTTTATATACATTGTAATGGACAATTTTGTTTAATATTAGTAATACATTTATTAGTATAACTATCATAATAAAGATTACCTATGATACTTTTTAAAATTATGATTTTTAATGATTACAATCGGTAAACTACAATATAGTACATACTAAGAACTAATTTGTATAATTAATACCAGATATCAGTCTTATCAGTCCCCAACACACCGCATTATTTATATCAAATAATATAATATGATAACATTAGTATGGTAATATTACAGAAAAAAGTATTATCGTTGTATAAAAAATTTAATTGATATTTTTTAATAGAGTCAGGTAAAAAGGAGTATGAAACACAATTTATGAGACTACTTAGATTATAACAAAGAAATTAAATTTCAAAAAAATATTTGAAGCAAAATTCTCTATTTTAAAAATAGGGTAAAATTATCTGATACATAATATAAACCATTGAGGCAACTAGAGAAAAAATCTGGGGGGTTGTAAAATTTTGTAAGAGTCGCAAAGCTCTTTAAGTGCTAATTTTTTTGCTTGAATTTTCAAAAGAGTATCAAGGTGTATAAAAAGAAAATTATTTGACTCTCAGTGGCAGATTTAGAGGAAGAAAGCTGTGGTCACACTCTCCTTTTTAAGCTATTGCCTCCAACTAAAAAAAAAGGAAAAGATGTTTTAAATGATTTAATTGACAATGAAGGTAGATAATTTGGACGCCTAAAATTTTTTTGCGCCCTCCTTAATGTTTTTGTTTGGTCACTGAGGACTATTATTAAAAAAAATATGAATAATATATATTTATAATTCATATATTAAAAAAATAGCAATTTAATGATAAAACTAAAAATTAGTCCAGTTTGACAAGTGCCATTTTTTAGAATTTTTTTCTTACAACTTAATACTAATAAAATTTTAAAAATAAATACTTCTTAAAAATTTATGAAGTATTATTCTTATTACTTTATATTTTTAAATGTTTCAAAAATTATGTAATTAGAAATTTTTTTCAAAAGAAAAAAAAAATTCAGTTTATAATAGCATATTTTGTGAGATACATAAAAAAAAATGTAATCTCTTAAATATTCTAATTCAATACAAAAAAAAATTTGAAAAATTTAAAGAAATATATTGGTAATATTAAAATTTATTACATATTATTATTAATATAGTTTGCTATACATGATAAAATTTGAATGAATTTACTAAAATAAACGTTTAAATTAAACAATTAGTAATATTTTATTTAAAAGGATATTAATAGCTTTAATGACTCTAAGTATTTATCTATGATATTGAATGATATCAATTATGTGATTACAATTCATTATGGTCAACTAACCAATCATCTTGGGGTTGTCGATATGTTTCATTGTCCATAAGCACAAAATTTACACCAGGTCCATAATAAGGTATTATGTAATGAGATCCATCAGCAGGACGCACAATTTGGGTAGCGATAAGCACGACATCAATTAGTTGTCCAATGAACATAAAGCCAAGAGTACATAATTTTAATAAACCTATTGCTGGATAGCCCAAATAAAAACGATCAACTCCAAACATTCCCAAGAAAATAGAGAGTAATAATGTGGTTTCATAACGATATCCATTTCTAGAAAGTATAATATAAAGAATTTAATTTTGATAAAATGTATAAAGAACTTCATAATTATTTTGATTAAAATAATATGATTACTGAATCATTAAATTAATTTTTAAGCCTACAAATTGTTAATTTAGTAATACATTATTAATAAATGGATTATTAGGAATCAAGTTGAAAATTATTAATTTATACTATACTTAGTGTTTATTATTATTCATTATTTTTATACTAACGTCCATTTACAATGAGCTTCTTTCCAAAAAGTAGAATTATTTGTTTCAGTACAAATAATTCCATCAGCTGCTTTACATCTCACTAAAATTAAGTTGTTGAAATATTAAAAAGATAAAAATAAAAATGTATACCAAAATACCTTTTGCAATATTCTCTTTAGTACAGCCTCGAAGCTGCTGTGTTGATGGATCTATATAGTCATACCCAGGATCTGGACATAAAAACTGACCCATTCTTAAGTTTTTACACTCTGTTTCATATACAGTTTTAACTGGTCCAAATGATAGTCGTCCATAATTAACAAAATATGTTAAAAATATGATCAACTTATAAATCCATGTAAACATTATGACATTGTCAAAAAAAGTAACAATATAGTAAAATTTTAACTAGTAGTACATAATAAAAGTATACTTATAGTTTTAATAATATATTGAATAAATTAAAATTTATTAACATTAATTTATAGTATGATTTACTATTGTATCATTTTTGATATAAATAGTAACTGTTGCAATTCATTAGGCACTCTTAAAATTTCTAAAATAATTAATAAAACATTTAATTAGTTGTAACAAAATTGATTTCGTCATGGAATAATTATTATTTTATTGATTATTATCATTGTCTACACAAATATGTGAGGGCTACAAAAATCTATTATCACCGGTGTTGTTATCTTTAATAACAATTTAAAAATAAAGTAAGATAGCTGAAAGCGCAAACAAGTTATTGTCCCGAAATAAATTTTTCCTATTATATTATATAATTATATTTATATATATATATATACTTGGTTTATTTTCTATCAAGGATATTTTTAACTTTTCAATTATTACCATTGAAATTTGTGAACAAAAGTTATGGTGTCATCAAAGTCGTACTTCAAACTGAATTTATTTTGGATGGACTCATACAGTGTGAACAGTCAGACAAATAAAATATGTGTATTTTACTTGGTAAAAAAATTTTATCTTGACTCAAAATAGTCAGATTAGTTAAACATTAAAATTTTTAGTACATCCAAAATTAACTGTTCTTAATACCTTTAATATTTATTAATCAATAAATAATTTATAATATGTATAAATTATTCATACAACTTTTAAATAACTTGTAAATGTATAAACTCTTTCTTCTTAGGAAAATCAATACTCTACTTTTACTTTCATAATTATAATAAATACTTTGTAAAATATATGTAAATTTAGTTTTAAAAATAAAAATTTTTAATTTTAATAATGGACCTTATGAGATACTTTTTTGATGTTCTTCCAGTAGATATTCATAGTACAGTGAGAGATACGTGGTTTAATAAGTTAATAGATCATTATACTTCCCCGAAACGTCAATGCCATGGTTTGAATGACTTATACAATTGTTTAAAACATTATGAATCATCAAAAGAATTTTTGAAAAATCCAAATGCAGTTTTTTTAGCTCTTTTATTTAGACAGTAAGTAATCTAAGTAAATACGTTTCGTACTAAGTAAAACTTTTTGTTTTTAGTTTTGAATATGATCCAAAGGATACCAATTGCAGTGAAGTTAACATAAATCATTTCAAAAAATTTGCTGATGAATCAAAACTCTGTAATGTATGTTAAAATTACTTAAAAAAATTTTTTCAATCAAATAATTTTAATTGTATTTTAAGGATTTATGTGATGAAGTGATTTCATTGTTAAAAGTAGCTTCAATAAACAGTACAGATGAACATAAAATTGAAGGTTGCTTTGGATATGATGATACACATTACTTTTTAGATATTGACATGGCTGTATTAGGAATGAGTCCAACAGAATATAAAAATTACATAAATCAAGTTAGAAAAGAATATGATTTCCTTGATGAAAATTCTTATAAAGATTTAAGGTTAAAAGTAAGATTTCAAACATTTCTAAGAAAAAAGAAATAGTTAAATAATTAATTTTAGTTTTTCAAATTTGATGTAGATTCTTGAAAATTTCCTACAAATACCAAATATTTACGCTACTGAGTTTTTTAGACAAAAATATGAACTGGCTGCAAGAAGTAATATTCAAAAGGAAATAAATGTTTACAAAACTATATAGGAAGAGTCATTAAATTAATTTTTACGATGTATTGTATCATATGTTATGTTTTGTTAAATTTTGTTAAATTTTAAATTTGTTTTTTATAATATTTAAAAAACATGTGTTTTAATTGCAATGATAATTATTACTAGTTAATTGTTTAAAAAATAAATTTCATTTTTGTTATCCAATTATATGTTTTATCTTATCTAGTAGATGTTCCTTTTATTTCTGCTACTTAATTTGTCAAGCCTCAGGATACATACCATATAAATTCACAGATTCAGGTAAGGACTTAATAGTGCTACTTAATTATTTAAAAAATAAAAAATTAGAACTTATTCTAGGTATATTTGTAATTTTTTTTATTGCATATGGCATGGTATTGGTGTACAACGGCCATACAGGATTTCTGGATTTCAGTATTTTTTTTGGTGCGTTATATAAATCATTATAGATTGGAAGGTTTGGAAAGTTTTTTATTTTCTTAATAATTTTTAGCGCTGTTCTGTGCCTACACACTTCTGGTGGGGCTATATGTGAAAGCACTGATAGCCATTCTAACTTAGTTGATTTGACACAACTTGATATAATTCTCATTGTACGATTGAGTTGTACGTCGACATTTTTAGTGCGAGTACTCCTAGCCAACACTGGGGCGCAGTATTCTGCAACGCTGTAAACTAATGCCAAGGATGAAATTCGTAGTACGTTCGCCCTACATTCCCAGCTTGTTCCGGCCAGTTTGCTGATGATATTATTTCGTGCTTTCAACTTTTACCCTTCTAGGTGTTGTTTAAAAGTTAATGATTTTTGCTTGTAGTGCTTGAGGATATATCCATGTTTACAGTTGAGTTCTGACAGTATAGTTGCAGCCACCGACTAGCAACCATCACTCTGAAGATGAACTCTGCAATGAGTCCGAAACGTCAGAACTCAACTGTAAACATGGATATATCCTCAAGAAACAAGACAATCCATGAAAGTTTTAACACATTCATAAGTTAATGATTTGTCAAGCTTAATACCTAGGTACTTTGGTACATTTTCGGTTGGTATAGAATTACCATCCACTACCAGATTTATTTTCCTGTTCGTTTCTCTGTTACTTAGGTGAAAAACAATGGAGGCCGACTTACTCGGGTTAAGAGTAAGATGCCAGGATTTAAAGAAAGTGTGTACTTTAGCTAAGTCCTGGTTCAATATATTTTCCACCTCTTCAAATGTTTCCGCTTGAGCTATTAAACCCACTTCGTCTGCATAAATAAATTTCCTTGATATAGTACTTGTTATATGGGCTGTATAGGTATTGAATAAGATTGGAGAAAGAACAGAGCCCTGAGGGAGACCATTTTGAAAGTATTTATATTTGCTTACATTTCCGTTTAGGTGCAATCGAAATTTCCTATGTCTGCTAACATAGATTCAATGAGTCTGAGGATCATTTTGCAATTCGAGATGTTTGCTAACTTCAGGAGTAACCCACGTTTCTAGACCGCGTTGTATGCACAGGTAAAATCTAAAAATACTGCTCCCAATTTCTTTTTTTCATGAAAACCATTTTCGACATGTGTCAACATTGACAATACTTGTTCACAGCAACTTCTACTATGTATGAAACCTGCCTGCTCCTTAGGTAGGGTGTCTTCAATTTTCATTTGTATCCTCGTCAGGAGGACCCTTTCAAACAGCTTATACACAATGACAATAAGGAGATTGGTCTGTAGTTTTTAGGATCGCTCCCTGATTTTCCGGGTTTCAGGATTGCAATCACCTTTGCTTCACGCTTTACTATTGGTAGAGTAGTTGTGTTTTTGACGTATGAGAAAATATTGGCATATTTGTAAATGTCCACCATACTATATGGAGGAGCAGAGACATGAACCAAAGTGATGAAGAACTTATGGTTCTACTTCTGAATACAAACCTAAGTATACTGAATAGAGGTTACAAGCATCCTATTTTAGTAATAAGTCATTGATCTTGCAGTTTCAACTTTGTAATGTTGTTGAATGTTGAAACGGAGTACTGTAAAAACCCTAAAAAGACAAAATGGTATGATATCAGGCAGATTTTTCTCTTGATCTGAAAGACTTACAGTTTTGATTAGGGTTGGCGCATAGAACTAAAAGGGCTGTAACTGACCCTTAGTATTGCACACTTTTGGCATAGAAAGGAAAGGTATAGAATAAAGTATAGTTTGATAAAAAGTTAATCTGTCAAAATTAATAAAGAATTCGTAAACTTTTATCTAAAGTAATGAAATTAGGTTTGGAACAACATTGGGAGTCCTGTAGGGACTCTTAAAGGCAATACAAATTTGCATTGTAAAAGTCCAAAAGAGACAGCTAGAAAAATTTCTGTGGGGAATAACAAATAGAAATAGATTTGAACAAAACTGTCGTAGCATTGTTATTTCCAGACGATACATTCACAAAAAATGATAATGAGGCCTTATCACAAATGTTGAACATATATTTTCCTGGCTCTGAAATTTATAACAAAGAATAGTTACATGAAATACGAGGCAATTGTATAACCTGTGTAAAATGGCCGCTAACGAGAAAGTAACTTCAAATGGTATAATAAAGCAATATATACTTTTGGAAGATTTAAAGCTACAGGCAAATTTAATAATGTTTAAAAATATTTGTGCAAAATTTGGAATTTCTATGTTAAGTTAAACACATATTTTGGGATTGTGTAAATGATTTTAATGATCATTTTTCATAACAAATCTGAACTTCTCTCACATTACATTTATACAAAACGTTATGTATTTTTTAACATTTAAACAACCATGGGTGAATTTTAAATATTCCAATTTTTGTAATTTTTTGAGGTTAATTTTATAAAAGTCTTTTTGTGAATAATGCATATTTTCTATCCGAATTAAATTTAGTATTTTCCTTTAAAAATATGAACACAAGTCAAATAGTGTCCTTTTGAAGAATTCACTTAAATGTTTAGAAATATTAATATTTAATGTTTGACTTTAAAATTCATTTAAATATAACTAAGCATAGGCGGAAATTTACCAATATTTTAAGGAGGGCTAGAATTACTCACCAGTGCCCCTCTCGAATAAATTCAAAGTTTCATGATACTTATCCAATTTAGATATTACTAAAAGACGAGACTAGTGGTATTTAGTTTGTAGGTGTTGATAATAAATGCAATTCAAAGATAAACTATTCTACAAAATACACAAGTAAAAATAAATTTTAAGTTATAAATAGATTCTTATTGCACGCAAATCTGATAAGGGGTTAAATCCATTAAGACCATTCCGATTTATGCCTTTGACACTAAGATTTGTCTACACCTGTGCATTTCCAAATAGTATCATCCAAAAAGATGATATAATATGAATGAATCTATTTGTGATATTACAAATACAAATACAAGCTCTATTATTGAACTTTTTTATAAATATTTTTTTAATACAGCATTTTGCGAATATGAAAAATTAAATTTAACAGCCTTATTATAGGTGTAAATCGAGAGAGGGTGCAGGAAACTAAGGCCATATTTCCATCAAAAATTTGATATATATATATTTTTACATAATTAACATTAAGGCTAAAGAAAAAACCAAATCCTCCCCGATTTTTGTCATAAATTCAAGCCTTATATATTTTTTGACGATTGAGACAATGGTGTAATTAGATGTTTTATATGATAATTATTTCAATATTTACTATTTTCTAATTAAGAAACTGAGAGATTAATGGTAAATTTCCAAAATATTAGTGAATTTTTTAATTGTTACATGAATAACTAAGTGTCATATATCCTGTGATATTACTAATGATTTTTTAGTAATACGTTTTGTAACATTGGTCACACTGTGTATGATTTTTCGTATCATTTTGTTTCATTCTAATCGATAGAGTTGTTTTACGACAGCTGTGATGAAGATGTAAATATATACCCGGTGTAAAACTATTTAGAAAACTTCTGTGAAATTATATTCTGTTGAATTTTGCCTGTAAGTAACTTATAATATTTACTTAGTTATTTTATCCTTATACTGCCGAGCTTGTAATACAATGCCTTATTCATTTTACATGGCCCTTAATTTTTTCTTATCAATTATATAATGTAATAAATAGATTACTTGCATGTTACTGGTATTTATTGGAATTTATTCCAATAAACATAAAATGTTTTGATAATTGTGAGTTTACATCAATTAATTCTTATTGACGGAGGTTAGTTTAAATACTTTTACAAACATGATTTTTTCTCATTAGATAAATGGTTTTTTTTTTAGTATGAATATATGCAAAATTAGTAGAACAAAATTTAGGTTCCTTTTCCATGTTTATTATAGTATTTTATTTCTATTTAGAAAAAGTTAGTAACAATCAAGTATAAATTATTTAAACTTTCATTACATTTTTTTTTCTTTAAATTAAGCTTATAATATTTTATTTGTGCTCAATATTCTCTAAAATCTATTGCTTTTAGAGGATGGAAAAACTTACATAGTTCAGCGCAACAAAATCAAATTTTGTGATCTATTCATAAAGCATGACATGTTACTGTTTAAATTTGACATGCTTCTCATTTGTTTAATAAGTTCCAATGTAACTTTATAAAATATAATTACAGTACAAATAAAAAATGACTTATATTCATACAATTAGGGCGATTCTTATATTATTCATCATTTCCTTAGCCTTTATTTCAACTATTTGGAGTCAATTTTACTTTTTGATTTGGCAGGTTTTTATATACTGACTGTCAATTTAACACAACCACATTATGAAGGAGCCAGTATAGGGGCAAGGTATATGTCACTCTTAAAGTTCCAATATGATCAGCCATCTGAGAGCTAGTAGATAACTGTATAGCTAAACATCACTGTTAAGGGGGTGACTGATTGATTCACTGTGCTATACCATGTGGTTCTTATATTATTAATTTTTTAATTAATTTCACATTTAGATTTTGTATTTTCATTTCATCTCCTTTAATTTAGTTGAATAGTTTTGTACAGTGAGCAAATACAGCCCATTCTGGTATAAATATTTACTGTATACATCCTTCCATACATAAAATTTTCTAATATTGTGTAATGGGTTAAATTTGGTCATTAATAATAAATTTACACATTTTTTAATTTAACTTGAAAGTATCTAATAAATCAAATATATAAAATGGAAGGTAAATTAGTTAATTTATATTTGATATAAGTCAGATCTCCATTTTATTTTTTGAATTAGAACCTGAAAGTTAAATTTGTATGTTAATACTTACACTTTTAATTTGACGGTTTATAATATTATATTTTATAGTAATTCATGTCATACATCAATGAAGTATTATCTATGAAATACTAATAAGAATCATAAAAATATTGCGTATAGTAGACATTTTTGAGAAAAAATCATAAAATATTTAAATTTTTGTTATATTTTTATAAATGATGTATGTTATATTTATGTTACAACAACCATTTATACAAAAATTTAATTTTTATGTAAATTGTGTAGCAAGATGAGTTTGTAAGCATCACATGAGAAATTTTGTAATGTCTGTAATGGTTTAATTTGTAAAGGTTTATCCCCATATTTTTTAGTCCCTTAAGCCTATAATTGTTGAATTATTGACTAAAATTAATCTAGTTAATCCTTGTGTGGTAAGCAGAAAAGATGCAATCTAGTACTTATCTTTTTTTTTTGAGGTGAGACTCTGTGGTATATATTTATTTTTTCCTAATTAATTATTGAATATTATAGATGATTTAATGTTTTAGACAAAAATTATTTGTTTTATTTATTTACAAATTATGCTCCTACTAAAATATTTATTTAATAAAGTTATTCTTTTCATAATTATTGTACGTTTTAGTTAACACACTAATATATGGTTTTTTCTATAGTCCCCCTACAACCTCACTCTAAATTGGTGCTAACTCGTAGTTTTACTTTGTCATACTTTTTATTAAATTTAAGAAGTTATTAAGTTTTTAATTATTGTAAAATAAAATTGTATTATTATTCACTTTACTCGGAAGCTTTGTTATATACTAGTCATTTTTTTTATACTAAGAAATACTTTTAAAAAGTGGAAATATTTAAAATTAGTTAATACAAGAATGATAAATACATGTTGAGGTGTTCAATTAAAACAATAAAATATTCCCACGCCTTACTCCTTCTAATCATAAAATTAATAATGACTTTGAAAGTTGACCAAGTTGACTAGTATTTCAATAATGGTTTTATCTTAGGTCTAAGATAAAAAAAAAAAAAAATGATTTAAATAAATCTTAAAAGTAATCGTGTAATTCAATTAACTATTGCCACTTAATTAAGCTTTCAGATGGCAATATTCTGTTTTTTGTTCCATGGATATATCAGTATGTTATCATGTTCAATATGTTATCTTAATTTAAAATTTAAGTAGAACCTGGCTACTTTGTGTAAACTAATGTCTCACTTTCAAAGAGTGAGTATATGTTTAGATGTTAAAAAAATCATGATTAATGGGCTGACCCCTACATCGTGAAACTACATCAAGAAATTAAAGGTCTGAATCAAAAATTGTTTGAATGTTAATTAAAGAATTCAACGTTAAAAATGAAAATGAATTAATTTTTGTTTTTATTTATTTTTGTGTTTAACTCACTAGTTGGCTGTATGTGTACAATCCAATACATCAACAAATTTTTGTAAATTTGTAATATTATAAAAAGCTTTTCTAACTTTATGAAAAAGTATCGGATCACTAGGAAAAAAAAATGTTTAATTGTACTATGGCTTGTGTAACTATTTATATATATTTTCTAGTATATGTTTTTATTTATCCTAGTAAATCAACTGTAGTAGTTAACAAACAACTAGACACAAGGTAACATTAATAATATAATTTGCAATGATTTTACTGGTTTATTTTTATTAGTACATATAAAATAAATATTATTTTTTATATTTTAAAAAATATCATTTTTTTTAAGAATTATGGATTAGTTTGACATTTAATTTTGAATTCAATTAAGTTCAGTATTACATTTACACATTTACTCAAATGAAACCATTTATAATTTTTGTGAAATAATTTAATAAAATTGCGATTGCCATAAATTCATTTTTTCTATACTGCTTAAGTCTAATTATAAATTCCACCACACCTACGTCTTTACTTAAATTTGATGAATAATAATTCATAATTATTTATATGAATAAATAACAAATATTGCCTTATAAATAAATTATATACGTTTGTGTGTATTATACAAGTTTACTATTATACTATTAATGTCATATTTTAATGAAAAAACCTGTATATACTATGTACATTTAGGTAAGTATGGTATAACGAGTTAAACCATAACTCGATAGTTCTTTAAGTTAAACCAATGTTAAGTGTAACTTATCCCTTAAATTTTGATTGAAATATAGAATACTACAGTTAGCTTTAATAAGCTAAAACTTAAATCAATTTTGAAATACCCGGCCTAATTGTATCTATAATTTCGGAATTTAAAAGAAATATTTTATCTGGGCTATCAATCACTATCTGCTTAATATGTTAGTCATATAAAGGCCAGTGTTACATTTATCGTTTCATCAATCCATACCTGTATTGTCTCTTCAAATATAAATGATATTATATGTATTATTTTCTTTATAGCATTCATTAACATATTTTTTACGTGAAGTTGATTGATTTGATATGAATTTATTAGCATATTTCTCCAAAAATTATTCAAAAGAAGATTTGTTATTATTTAAAAAGCTGTATATTTGCATTTAAAGTGTCTTGCAAACATCATAATTAAAAGTCGATGTTTCTAATGGACCAGTTATTAGGTCTGAGGGATAGACTTTGTTGATTTTTTTTTCTTTACCTGCCAATATGTTTATCTCGTGTTACATGTTGATCGATGGTATTTTTAACCGAAAGTGTTATCAGATTTTACAAAAAATATATACCCCAATTTCAAGCACAATGCCGCGCAGGTGACAATGAAGTTTGATATTTTGGCATTTTAACAAACATTCGTCAACAAAACAACTAAATACCAACAATAGTTATCGTTTAAAATTACCGCACAGCAGATTTTCGAACGCAGTCTATAGCACTGCACCCTTACTCGGTTATCACCACCTTGATCACATCATAAAATCTATTTTATTATATATAAGATTTATTTTTTATATTATTTTGCTTAGTAAATTGAACCGAAGTAATTTTATTTGTTACAAATTAATTTATAAAGTGGTAATTTTAATTTATGAAAATGATGAAAAATGCACTCATTTATAAAAATTATAAAAAAATTTATATTCTAACTCTATGTAATTATTAACAAATTCCTATCCCTACTTATAACTTATGGCGGTGTTAAATTCATTTTTTTTATGACATTATTTACTAGATTACAAAATATGAAATGATCTAATTAAGAAAGTGACGGTTTGATAACTTTTATTAGATTCTTACTTATTAATATTTTTATACGTGTCGAGAGAAGCATGAACGAGAAATGTCTAATAACATATTTATACTGTGCCTCTCCTCTAGTTTTTATTTTATAATCGTTATAACTTTCGAAATTATGAGTTAATAGTTGTTATAGACTTATCATTTTGCTTAATAGATTATTTTCTTTTTTATAATTCAATGAAATATGTATTTTGCCATTGAGAAGAATTAAGTTAACACCCTTAAAAGTTATAACGGATAATGCCAAAAAGTAATTAGTATCTGATGTATCAAAAAATATACGTAACAAGAAAAAACAATTTTTTTCTTTAATTTTGTATTTATTTTACGAGTAATTGAGTGGTTTATGATAAATGGTATATATGATATTAACTAACATATATATGTTGTAGTTTCAATTTAAATTATCTTTAAATGGGTTACGTCTAAGGGGGTCCTGGACTCAAGTGTTTCGAGTGATTGGAGAAAACGTTAGACAGCGAAATGAATTATAAAATTGAAATGTTCTTTTTGAGCAAAAAATAATTATGAAACATGTTAATCATGATAATCCATGTTATATTTATTATAACATGTATAAATGGATTATTATCCATTTATTCCATGTTTGTTATCATATTTATATTTTACACGAGTCAATTTTTTGAAATTCTCTGGTTAACCCCCAGCGTAAATGCGGATGTAGAGGGGTTTAAACCTGATGATAGATTTAGTGGGGATACTTACAACTTTATAATTTCTTCTTATTATAGTACTACTATTTTGTCCATTATAGTAGGACAAGTTGTGTCAGTAGCAGCAGCACGTGTTACTATCGTTTATGACGCATGCGCTTAGTAGGAGCTATTGATCTTTTACGTAGCGCGCTTTAGCGTTGGTTTCCCTACCATCTGTACTCTACTTTATCATCCTATCATTTTGCGGTCACCATTGTGACGGTGGTTGACCCTCCTTCCTTTTTTTTACAGATGACTATTCCCTTTCTACTGAATTGATAGTAGCCTAAGAGATTTTAAAATAGTTATATAGTAAAAGTGACTGTTTCTCATGACTTTTCATATTTTAATGTTGTTTTACTGTTGAATGCTAAACTTTTTCTATATAATCAGGATTTATAAGAATTGAACTAGTATAGTTAAATAGGGCGCTGAAGAATTTTATAATGAATGATACAAAAAGATGGTTTGTCAGGATTTTTAATATCATTACTTTTAAATAATGTTTTATAATTTATTAATTAAATCCTATGATTGTAAAACAAAGTTCAGTTTAGTATGTAGTTTTATTGTGATGAGACTAAGGTATTCGCCATTCTAGTTCAATTATTTAAGTTTATGATTAACATTTGACATGCAGTACACCCGTATTCAATTGAAATCTATCAATGTTTTTTATTGGTAGTCTTAGGTTGTTGACTTACATATAACTGTTGAAAAATCTATATTTACTAATATATTGAGTCTTTGAGTTCTAATCATTAAAAACTAAATATATCTACTAGCAAAATGTAACATTGTTCACGTTACAGCTCTACATATGTTATTTTTATTGATTAAATATTGCCAAAAGAAAATTTTGCTTACCTTATTAAAGTCTAGAAATATATTAATTTTGTTCTAGACCAACTCAGCTTAATTTCAAAATACAATACTGATTGTTGATTATAAGTTGATCTAGTTTTCTTAAACAAAAGAACATTTATTTTTAACGGCTCTCTTGAAAATTGATAAAATGCATTTAAAAAAAGTATTGTGTCAAATTTAATCAATAGCAAATTAAAACAAAAAAATATTTTTCTGCTTCGATTTTAAATTTTAGCTTTGATGCGAAGCTGAGAAGGTATTAATTTTACCATGATTTGTTTATTTTATTATTTTTTTTTTGTGTCTGAACGCACAATCATAGCCCTCGCTGGACCTATTTTGATAAACAATACGTCAAAAGATCACAAATCGTATCTAGTTGAAGACATTACCCTCAAAAATTAAAAATTTTTCCCCCGTTCCCCGTAAATGGTGAATATCTCCCAAAAAATTACAATTTTTAAAATTGATAAATTTTGACATCTTTTTCACTTTTTTTTCTAAAAATTGCCATAACCTATTGAAAAATGAATTAATTAAAATAATTTTTTTTATATTGAAACCTTAGATATTTCCCTTTCATTTGATATAAATTTTTTGATAATCCGACCCTTTGTCTACCAACATAAAGGGAGTCTAAATAGAAACTTTTTTACAAAAGTCAACTTATTCAACTTAACTTTTGAAAATGTTCCGGAAATACTGCGTCCTTTAAACATACATTGTATGTAAATTTAGCCGTAGTTAAAAAACATACTATATTTGTGTTCAATTTTTAGCTTCGATGCGAAGCTGAGAAGGTATTGGTTTTACTAAGATGTGTTTATATTTTTTTTTTTTTGTGTCTGTTACCACTTTTTCTCAGCTCTCACCGAACCAATTTCTTTCAATGATACGTCAAAAGATCACAAATTGTATCTAGTCGAAGACATTACCCTCAAAAATTTAAAAAAATGCCCTCGTTCCCCGTAAATGGGGGAAACCTCCAAAAAAATAACAAATTTAAAAATCGCTAATTTTCGAAATTTTTTCAATTTTTTTTACTTAAAAGTGCCATAACTTTTTCAAAAATGAACATATCAATATAATTCTTTTTTATATAGATGTGTAATATCATTACCTTTCGTTTGGTATATTTTTTTCATAAATTTAACCCTTAACCTGCCCACAAGGGGGGATTTAAAATGACAACTTTTTCAAAAAAAATTAACTTTTTCAACTTAACTTTTGAAAATGTTCCGGAAGGTCTGACACTTTTATATATATCTTAAATTAAAGCTAATGTAATATTCTTTATTATGCAAAAAAAAAATTTCGGACTTTATTTTATCTTCACAGTGAAAATGGCTACCGAATGCTATTTTTGTGTGAAAATTTTCGATTTTATATTTTACATTTTTAACTTTATTATGCTATAACTTTTTGAAAAATGTATGGATCAGTACAATTTTTTCATGAGGAGTAGTATTTATATACATCTTTCATTTGACATACTGTTTTTTTTAAATCCGACCATTTCCCTATATACGAGGGGGGTTCAAATCTAAAAAATGCATGTAGAAAGTAGAACTTTTTCAACTTAAATATTGAAAGTGTTCCGGAAAGTCTAACACTTTTATATATATCTTAAATTAAAGCTAATGTAATATACTTTATTATGCAAAAAAAAAAATTTCGGACTTTATTTTGTCTTCATGGTGAAAATGGCTACCGAATGCTATTATTGTGTGAAAATTCTCGATTTTTATTTATTTATTTTAAAATACTTAACTAATACTTAAGGGATTGTCATAGTAATGAATCCATCAACTTTTATAAAATTTGCATGAATCTAACCTAGATTAAATATAAATTTAAACTTGTTTTGATTATTTTATCTACTCAAAATTAAGAAAAACGACTTTGAATTTTTGAACTAGCTTAAATAATTCTTTTTATAAAAATTATTTATGGCGATCACAGTGGTTGCGTTATTAACTATACAGTCATATAAGTTCGGAGTACAAAGTTCGAACCCCTCCAGCCAAAATAATTTTTTTTCATTTTTTTTTTTTGAGGTGAAAAACAAAATTTAACACGAAAAATTGAATAATAAAAGTATATTTTTGACCCTGATGAAATTTATTTGTAGTACATTAATTTCTAATTAACCACAAATTATTTTCTGAACATTTTTGTATCAAGCCCTTCAATTTTTATACACGTTTGCCATAAAAGTAATATCTACTTTATAATTTTTTATAAATTCTCCGAAAAAATTACTGTATTAAATTATTAATATCAATCTCAAACTAATTTAATTGCTATAGTAAATATTTATTCATATATTATATTTCTAAATCGAAAAACTACTAATCAGGAATAATGAAGGAAATAGGAGTTAATTTTGCTTTTGGAATAATCCACCAATTTATTAAAATTAAACACTACCTACAGATATGCATCGAAGCGTTCTTATGATAGTGATTTTAATCACTGTCAGATATCATCTATACTTGTCCCAACTATGTCGCGACTCCATTGTGCTACCGTTTTATTCTTCTCTCATATGCTAAATTTTCAGTTGACACGATTTCCCATATCATATACACACACACACACACACCAGTTGTGTGTGTATAGATATACCCAATCCAACCACCTATTTTTCGGTGTTCCTCTTCTTCATTCAATGTTGATTTCCATAATCGTTCATACAGCTTCCAATTTCTTTTCTCCTAATATGATCATTTAAGTCAATTTTCTGTCATCTTATACACAATCATCACTACTCCTATGTTTTTCTTTACATATTTATTCCTTATCCTATCTCTTCCACTTATCCATCTAAGCGTTCTCATCTCTGCTCTACATTCTTGTCAACTGCTAAGCACTCTTACTTATACAACATGATTCGATCTTAAATAAATTTAACGTCTTTTTGATATCAAAGTCATAGTATTTAGATGAATTATCTTCTTGAATTCGGACAATGTGTATACACGTAGATATCATTAAGCCCGGTGCTAGAAATCGCAGAGTACATAATACTTTATTATTGTAAAAAGAGAACCTTTTTTTTATATAAACTGAGTTTGCTGGTTCCTTTAAAGCTCGAGGCTTAGGGCTCATCTCGCTTACTTCTAGTGCCGGCCCTGAATACTATATTATTGTAGTATAATAGTCAGGATCAGGCAAGTAGAGCATACGGCCAGGGACTCGCACGAAAAATTTTTATGTAATAAGGTCTTATTGTCGTAAGTTAAAACTGAGCCTAATATTCATAATTTGTAAAGGGCTCCACAAATCATAGCGTCGATTCTGTAGATAGTATAATACATTTATGATAAATTATATTATGTTATTAAAATGACTTTAGTAATATTTTTACTGTATTATTAGTGTATTTTACTAAAAAAAATTGTTTGCATGGATGAATTTAGTGCAAATAGATAACATTTAATTGAAAAGTTGTGTTTAATATTAAGTAATTATTTTGACATGATTATACTTATAAAATAAAAAATAATTATTTTAGAATTATTACATTATAACGTATGATATTTGTTGTTTCAGATGCACGCGGTCACTGTTGAGAACGGCGAGGAGCGCCGCCATTGCAGTTACCATAAGATGACCATGCGCCGGTCGGGCTGCTACCGTTGTTTCAGATTCGCATTGCGTCAGTGGTGCTGAGCCGCGGGCTGCCGACGACTACAGTTCCACCGCAACGTTTTAATCACTCCGTTCGGGCACGCACATATATATTTCCGTTTTTTTCTTTTTGTTCGTCCCTTCTAAAACGGTGGAATTTGAGTGAATTTCTATATCTATTATTTTTATATTTTTGCATTCAAATCGTTGTGAAATGTTAAAATTACTTTAAAATACTTTAATGTAATTAATATCTGTATTTGTAATTTTTCTTTATTTTTATCGACTCGATGTAATCGGCCCCATGTCCCGTGCTCAACTGATTCATGTCGCTTAAACGTTGGTTGGGCGCGACAATGACGAATACTGCAATAGTCATTTATGTGACCGCTTTATTAATTACAATTATCGGATGGCTGCCCTCATCTGAAGCAGGATGGCAAGACAACGTCAGGCCCAAAATATCTGCTATCCGAAGTGAGTTTTTTTCAACTAACTAGTTTTTATATTTATGGAGTTCAATTTATAACTAGTTCGGCGTTATTTTTATGATACTGTAACCCTATTGGCCAGATGTAATTTCTGAAAATGTGCCAGACGAGTGGTAACAGACATTGGGGGTTTCTTTCATACACAATAATCACTACTGTGTTGTTTTATAAAACAGGGCTTCTTCCAACAACTGATAATTGAGAACTTTCCACAGTATTAATATTTTAAGTTATTTTAGACCATTTAAAATTTGTATTGTTTAAATATATATGATTTTTATAAATTTACTATAAAACTTTGGCAAAGAAGTTGACATAATAAACTTGGTCAATATATTATTCTGATCAATTAATTAGGAAATCATCTAATGTTATTTTTTATATTAAACTTTACTGAGTTTTTAAATAATTAATTATCTAATTTGGTTGTAATAAGTTGATGTTGGTATTTTTTATAACAAAGAAAATATCTAAATTTAATTTTAACTCAATATCATAGTTTTTTATTTATTATTAACATTTTGAATCAATTTTTAACATAAAATTGAAAGTTAAAATTCTTGTTAGTTAATTTTAAATATTTTTTACATTATTACTTTAAATATTTTTCCAGAGTACAAATGTTTTTTAGCTTAATGAATTTAACTTCAAAATATAAATCAATATAGAACTTTAAAAGATGAAAATCTCAACTGCTCATTTACTGGTCACTCTCGTATTGTACATTAAATGCGTGTTAAAAAAATTATTATACATTAGCTTTATTCTTACAAGACTTTTTATATTTTTCTCATGACTGTTACTGGTTTATTAATTATTTCCTGTTAAAAACGTAACGCTTCGTCATTTAAATAACTGTTGATTATTCTTCCTACAAATGCTTAGCATTGGGACATCACGTGATCAAAATTATCGGGGGACTTCACTACCTAGATAGGATATGTAACAATATGTAGATGTTATGCTTAAAATACAACAGTGATGTAAGTTTAATTTACACAGCTCTGATTATTTTAACGCTTAGTATATTTAAGGTTCATTATTGGCCTTAAATAAAAATTCGCCTATTGTTTTTACTATTTTAGTAAATGGTAATTAAATTAATTATTAATTAATTTAATAATTAATTATTCTAGTTTAATAATCTAAACATTTATAACTCATAGTGTTAGGATAATTTAAAATTATCAAATTCAAATTCCCCATAGAAAATAAAGTAAGAGAATAAGTTGTTTTTGCAACTAGTAGTACTTCCAAAGTTCGTTTCCTTTAATGTTTACAGTTTTGTATCTATATGCTTTCTACATTGATGTAATGTGTCGAATTTATAATAATTATTATATGAATCATTTTTAAATTTCAATTTAGAAAATAATTAAGCGTAAACTAAAAATACATCGTTATAATAATGTTCATTTACTTATAGAAAAATATCCTTTGTTATTTATAAACTACATTTCATTTCGCAATAATTCTTAATTTTTATTACTTTGTTATTTCTAGTTATTAACTATTATTATTTTTAGTTATTTTGTTTTGTTTTTTTAAAACAATAAGAATAAAATTCAAACCATAAAATATACTTAATTTCGTTTGAATTTTTTGACCTTTGTTTTGCTATACTTGTACAAATTAAAAATTTTAACTTTTAATATAAAATGTATACTTTTTTATGTGCTTTAATCAATTAAAATAAAATAATTTCGCAATTAAATATTATGTAGAAAATGATGATTTTTAGTTACATTTAAATAGATTATATTGAATACTAGTATATTGATACTTTAAGTTTTTTCTAATAATATTCGATAGTAATGTCGGATATCGAAATCTAAGGGTATTTTTAATAGTTATGTTAATTTTAATTACAAGTAGTATAATTTTGATTTAGAAATACAAGGATTTTTAAAAAAGAAAGCAATTTTTATAAATGAAGTATCAAAAGTCCTCTATACGTTATAGGCTATAAACACTTTTATTAAATATGTGTGAAATTTATATTTATTAATTTTTTTATGGAGACATAGTATTTTCTGATTTCTAACTAAGATTCGTCATTAGTCATTCGACACAGATCGTCATCTTCGTTTGTATTATAATAATTAAAACTTCAATTCGTCTTGTTGAATTATTCAATAGACTTATAATATTAATTAACATCTTAACAATTTACTTAGTGTGATCTATTTTCGATCTTGTGGTGATTGAAAAGTTGATTTTGTAGAGGTCATCGTTTTAATATGCAAAAGAAACAAGTGATGTATTATGGAGTATAATGTAGAATTTAGTCGGAGTATTTTTAATATGCCAAGTAGTTTAACTGTACGTTTATTTAAACAGCCTTTTTTCTTTCCTTTTTGAATAAACATTAATTATGAGATGAAAAAATGTGAGACGTAATTAAAAAAAAAATGATAAAAAACTGTCGTCGGGTTTCAAGGATGTCGCTAATTACTAATGTACTTTTGGATGAGGTAAAAAGCATTAGAGATAATAATTAAACGTCAAAGTATACCATTTGTAAAAAAAGTAATACCTTACGCCCTATTTCACTGTTATATATTTAATTGAAAATTTTACAGTTCCTAATTTTATGTAGGCATATTGTTAATTATGGTACACAATAGGTAATAGTTTACCGTTCTTGGCCACGATGGGATTTGTCACCGAGGGGGAAAATCAATTTCGTTACATGACTTCTTAAAGTATTTTATATTCAATAGGGGTGAGATGTGTGTGAATGTGCATTTTGAAAGGTTGTCGAAATGGCCACTTAGGGATGAACATGCCTGGTGTTGTTAGCCGTTAGAAGGGCGGTATTTGAGTAAGAGAGAAAATAGGAAGGAACAAATGAACTTTTTGTCATTATTCGTTTGAAAACCTCTTTGGTATACTAATAATACTAGTTTGCATAAATTTACATGTTTTATCGATTGGATTTCATTTGCTGAAAAGCATTTTGCATCCTCTCTATTTTTATACCTATGTAATTAGTGTTGTATGTAAAAAATATTAGTTTTTATTCAAAGTTGAGGAGGTATTAATTAGACTGTTTTTATTATTGTATCTGTTACTGTAAGTTCTCAGTTCCTATTAGACTGATATTTTTGGATGATACGTCAAAAGATCAAAAATTGTATCTAGTAAAAACATTCCCTCAGATAAGTCTTCCTTGTTAATTGTAAATAGGTCAAATTCATCAAAAAATTACGACTTTTGAAATCAATAAATTTTGACATTTGTAAAACTTTTCTTAAAACTGTCATTAATTTTTGAAAAAAAGTAGTTTAATAAAATAAAAAAATCTAAAAATACCTTAGCTGTTTTCCTTTTTTTGGCATATATTATTTGAAAATCTGAACCATTGCCTGCCCACAATGAAAGATTCAAAATAGCAACTGCATGAAAATTTACTATAATATTGGACTATTGAAATTGTCCGGGAAAATCTGACACCTTCATATATATCATAAATTAAAATTTTATGAGTATTTAAGGATAGCTTCTTTTATTCGGCAATCTATTCCATTTACACAGATTGTTCAAAACTTGAAACATATATATAAAAAGTAGTATTTAGGAAATTGTGTAGAAATAATGTATATAATTATTTTTAAATATTTTAGGATAGGGATAAAATAACTTTTAACCCTTATGGATTTAGTTTATTAATTAAACTTAGTAGATCTTTTATTAGTCTAAATTTGTATACAAATGCCCTTTTAAACAAAACTACAGAAAATAACATTTTATTAATGTAACTAGAAAATATATGTACATTACCATATTGTAATTAGTTTAGTGACATACCAAAGAACAGATCTTCCGCTATATTTAATTTAATTTTTGCGTAGTCATCATCTTGACCTTTTTCAATCATTTCCAAATTATTTATAACTTGAATATTATATATATATATAAATATATTAAGATGTTCCATTTTTGTATTATTAAATTAATTTGGGAACGTTATAAATACACCAAAGTTAAACGTTTTCATAAGAAAATGAATGATAACAGTAATTAGTATACTAAAATCATGATTAGTATGGTAGATACCCACTCTAAAAAGTTCATCTAAAACTTTAATACACTAATAAATATTTTTTGGCATACCAACATTCAAAATACGATTTTTTAGTTTCACATTAATAGTTACACTAAAACGTCGTGTTTAAGTATACTAAACAGATTAGTACACCAATATAAAATTCAAAAATAGACCCCCTGATTATATTATTTTTATTTTTAAGGGTGCAAATTTTTTCGATTCATTAATAAAGATTTTGTTAAATTTATATAACTAGAATTTAAGTTTGCACAGTTAGTACTATATTTATATTTATATTTTTTTTTGGTAGTTTCAATTAAAATTATTTTCTCATTTATTCATTTTTTTTAAATTATTAGGTTAAATATAAGATGATCCGTTAAAGATAAATCATTAAGTTTTTTGGTAACTATTTAAAATTTTTAATTTTTCTAAAGGGAAAAATTTTTTGATTTAATAAAACTTTTGTTGATAATTATTAGGCTGTATAAATAGTATGAAAAAAAGGTCACTCAGATTTTTTTATTTATATTTTCTTAGTTTTACAAAATTATTTGATTAAAAATTATTTTTAGATAATATAATAATAGTTTGTGAATATTTTACCTTTTAAACTACTTATTAATTTATTTATAAATATTGATTCAAATTATATATAAGCAGATACATTTATTAGAATCTTATAAAAATCATAAAACATTCGGTAAATTCTGCTATAGTTTAAAAAGAAAAGTTAAATTTTAGTGATTAAATTCTTTGAGAAATTTAATACGCTATAAATACAATTTATGATCTAATCATAAATCAAATAACTTAATATAGAACTAAATATTATCTATTATTTTAATAATTTAGGAAATCAAAATAAATGTAAATTAAAAAATTCTAATTTTCAAAAATTTGCAGTTTTATCATTTGCCAATTTATGTTTCTATTTTAAAGTTATCTGTATTTTAGGTATTAACGATAAAATATTAAATATTTTTCTTGTGGGATTTATTTTCATTAAGTAGGTTGCATATGTTACTGTACCATAATCGTTAAAAAAATTAGGTACTTGTGGTTTGTTCTTAATACAACGAATTTCTATCCAGATTACAATTTAAACAAATACATTAAATATAGGATTCATATGAATATTGTTATGCTTGTGTTGTTATACCAATAACAAATGAGTTAATGTGTTTCTTGCAAGATTTGTGTTAATGTATAATGAATAATTTTTTATTACTCCCAACATATCATCAAATCATAAATTAATCACTAAAAAACTAATGGCAATAATTTTAGTTTAATATAAAATTTTTGTTAAGTAATACATAAATTTAACTAAAAAAAACCTAAAACTATTAGTCTTACTAAAAGAAAATTAATCTAAATAATTCTTTTTGTTGAGTTCTAACTTTAACTCACATAAAAATGTGTTGTTGATTGAAATATTATTATAAAATTAAATAAATTATTTTAGTATTAAAATCCATTATTTATAATCAATAGTTTGTATTTTATGAGATGAGATGTTAGCTCGAAAAGTTGTTAAAAATTAGTATTAAATGATTTATTGGTATTTCAAAAACGAGCTTAAAAATATGTGTTTATTTAGTTGATGTTTTGAGACTTAATGACTTATTTATGCAAACTTGTATAAAATGTTTTAAGGAATTTTGTTAATATTTATTTCTAACAAATTCTTAATAATTTTTTTTTTTTTTAATATTTTGAAAATAATACAACTTTTAATAATATGTTATTTTATTTATATTTTTTAAAGAGTTTTATAATTTTTTCAGTATGCTCTTATTTTATTAATTTACATCAATCAAATTTTAAGTTTAATATTAAAAATATATATATAGGAGGAAAAGTACAATTTACAATTTGTATCATCTAAAAAATATACATGTATTACATACATTTTTTGTCCAATATAAACTAATAGCAGTTGTATATCTAATCAAAGTGACAACAATGTTGTTACTAAACATGCAATTTTTTTTGTTTTAATGAACATTTATAAATGTTAATAATTTAATTTTTAGTGTAGTTTTCAGTGACATTATATTTTGGTATTGGGCTTATAGTTCTTACATTTTTTTAATATTGTAAGTGATATAATTTATAAGTATATTTGAACAAAGAGATGTTTTTAGTGTTTGTTGTGATAGATCTACCCTTTCATTTGCTTATTAATTTCGGCCTTAGTCGGAGAGAAAACAAAACTTTTTTTTATTTTACATTATCTCGAAGTAGAGTTGTATTCTTTTTTTCACGTATCGGCCATTTTTTTCAAAAGAATGGTAAAAATGATGGATGTGAACGATTTTTGTAAATAAAGTTTTATGTCGAAGCATAATTTTACTTTATTTCATTTTATTTATTCATTTAAACTTTTTTTATAATTACTCATTTTTGTGACTAAATAATTTTATTGAAAACTGTTAAATACTGTTACGTAAAAGGAAATAATTTTAAAGTTTTTCAATGAAGTTGGATTTTTAACTATTCAAGTTTAGTAGCTGCTACTATCATCTTAGTCAAGTATTTATAATGTTAAATAGCCTATTCTCCCACTTTCTTACTTATGTTAGATTAAATAGTACATGTCAGTGTATAACTTGGGCCTCAAATCTGAAACTGTTACATTATAAATACATTGAAGCGGCTCTCAATATGTTTACAGAGTGAGCTCAAAAATCCCAGGGGTAGTAAATATTTCATCACCATGATTCGTGTTCTTGTTTCGCTCGTATATATTGTATGTGAATTCCTTATGTATGTTTCATAGGTATACATGAAAAAAGAAAATATACATAGGGTATCCAAAAAAATATCACAAATATAGGGAAAATTACTAAATAAATAATAAACTTCTACTACGCGTGTACAATTTTATTTAGATTACTGAAATTTTGTTTTAAAAATACCCAAAATGACTTTAGACTTCAGTTATTTATCTTTAATTTCTTTTATGATATTCAACATTATTTTCTACATTGATACATTTATTTCAACAATCTAATTACTTTTAAATTACTACAAAGAAAAAGTTTAAATAATTTATTTTAGTACTTCATTAAAAACTATTGTTTTTATCTACACCCAAAGAAAAACCTCAATCAAAATTGAAAGAGAAATTTTATCAAGGGTTTATGATAATGTTTTATTAATACGAACAAAATAACTATTCTTATAAATAATTATTGTTCAAGACAAGAAAAAAAAATATCATATTGATAAATATATCATTGATTCAATAGTAATGATATATTTATCAAATTGAACAATGAATTTATTATATAGATCGAGGTTTTTCTCTGGGTGTATCATAGAAATGTATCCTTCTAATTCGTTTACTTAAATGTTAATATTTTTAAATGACAAAATAGTATTATTTATTAATTTAAAAATGTAATCAAATTGAAAAGCTAAATAACCGAATATATTATATGAAAAAAATCGAACTCAAATATTAAATTTGGAAGTTAATGACTTTAATTTTTGAAAAAGTTAAAAGAAAAAAATTTGTTTAATGACAATTGTAAATTATGGTTCGTATTTAGTAATATTTTTACATCTCATTTGTATCGGGTTGATTCGGATTCAATTTCCAATTAAAATCTTATTAAAAATGTAGCATATTAATATGTTTTACTGTTGATAACATTCTGATGTTAATAACATTTTTTGAATGCAAATTATTTTAAGCATATTTCTAGTCTTTGTCATATATTTAAAAACATTAATTTTATAAAATACTAGTAATAATTAATATAATTGATATACCAAATAGCGAATTGGAAATGGGTTTGTCACAACCAAAACAATTGTGCTGTGGCCTATCCTAAATGATAAAACAACTTGTATGTCATTCTCTTTCTACAAATTCTCTTTTGTACGTAATTCTTTCTAACATTTATTTTCTACAAAAGTCTCTTTCAATTAGCATGTCTTCCGTAGTGTAATTTATGTCTCTACAATTATTATTCTATTGCCTTTCTAACTGTTTTAATTAAAAATATTTTTTTTTTTAGTAATAATGTTCTATATATTTGTATTTATTTTGTGTATCATATGTCCAATATACAAATTACTTAGACAAACTTTTTGACATATGGATTATATATTTTTTAATTTAGTAATAGTAAAAACAATAAAATAATTATTATTTGATGGAAAAATCTGTTTAGCGTAGTTAATTTTGAAAGCTGTGGAGGTGAAGTTAGAAATTTAAAGGCACATAGTTAAAACATTAGAATTTTATTATTTATTAGTGCCGTTTTATAAATATATTAGTTTTGTTATCGACAAAAATATAACTAACACAAGAGACAGAAAAAAAGCTTTTATGGATTTACTATGCTCGAAGACGAAAATGTAAAATTGTCCCTCGAGAACTTCATAACTCACATATTATGATGTCCACATTATGTGCGTGTTAAACTTTTGTCGCCTGGATTTTTGTCTTTTGTTATGGCCCTTTTCCAGTTCCTCCGCCTAGAATCACTTGGGAATTTAATATAGCCGTAATTCTATGTACTGTTGAGTGCTGTTGGAATCTAAGAGTAAAAGTGTCTCTACAAGATATCTTAACGTTAACTTAGGTCCTATTGTCCAAGTTGACTTACATTAATCAAAAATGAACTTGGTCGAAACGGACATTTTTTTAGGTGTCAATGTAAGCTCAAACTTTAAAAAAATATATTATTAGTGATATCTTTATTTCTTTACTGATTATTAGTAAAATAACATGATTGGTGAATAAATAAATTAATTTTAATTAAAAGTAATAACTGAAACTTTAATAAATAATAAATAATAAAAAAAGAAATATATTTATATATATATGTGTGTGTGTATGTATAAATATATTTTTAATTATTATTATTATAAAAATAAGTTTTAATAATCTAATACTCATTTTGCCTTTTGTTCTTTTTAATTGATATATACAATCTGTAATTATCTTTAAATAATTAATATATGTAAATTTGAATTTTATTTAAAAAAATTTAAGTTTTACTTCTTGTTCTTTACTTGTTAAAATTCTATTCAAATGCCGATTTAAAATTTTCTTCTTAAACGTGGAAAAAGTAAAAAACTTTGTCTACTACTGATAGAGTAGTTAGTTTTTTGAATAATTTTTTATAGAAATTTTAACAATTTTCTAGAATTATTTCAAGTGTTTTCTAACTAATTTGAGTTTGCTTGGAATATTTTATTAATAAGATAGGTACAATTTTATCATTCCTCTATTCTAACGACGTTATGTTTGTGTACTTCTTTTTTGTGTTTACTAAAAACGAATTTAATATCCAGAAACTGGTGTGTGTATGTATGTACGTACGTACACGTATACGTGTTTATTTTCATCTGAGGGCTGAGGTTGGAAAGATAGAGTGAAGTAGGGGAGGTTGGGGAATGTTTGAAGCGATATTTTCTGTTGGTTTTACGACCCGTTTTTCCGATCTCCTATGGGACTAGTGTGTCTATCTCTCTCTTGCCCACTATTCGTTCAAACTGAGATCGTTATACAAGACTGAAGATAAACAAAAACGACACGAGCAAAACGATGGAAGCTTTTGAAATTTATAAGGTTTTGTCAAAAATGTTATTTATTGTCGACAGAGTCTTATCAATAAGAATGTGTTATCATGTTTAAACGTTGAAATTTTATAGAAATACACAATATAATAAAATAGAATGTATGATTACTTCTACTGTAATGTTCGTTTGTGTTCGTTTTTTGTTTCTAGTTGTAGTGTGGCAAGTTTGATCTATTAAAAGAAAAGTTAACATTGATAAATTGTTATAATAATATATATGTACGGAGTGATCCGTTAACTATGTCTCATTCGATGTCTTTAAAATTATAAGAAAAAAATTGTTTTCCCATTTCAGAAGTATAATTAATTGCAGCAAAATAGAACTAACTAAAAACCCTTATCACTTTTGATACAATTAATATTTCGTTTCTCCATTCCTTGGATCATATACAGACACTACTGATCTATACTATTATGTTTGATATTTTTCATTGTAAATATTGTCATTCTCGTATTAAAATATTACATGATTTTTTTATTGTTAAATGCTTAATAAATGGTATAATATTAGTATTTTGTTTCATATCCTATCAATAATAGTTCTATAACAAATAATTAAAGTGGGCGTAATAAAAATTTGGCTTGTGGTTATACAACGATGTATAAGTATAATATTTTATATGTTGTCATATCATGACGTTAACTATGTCACCGTTATTTTTTGTTGCATTTTATAGTTTTTATCAACGGAGATAAATATATATTTATATATTTTGTGGAATTTGTATGGATATAGAGCAATAAACTATGGATCAAGTTATATGGGGACAATGAATGGTGGTGAAATGAGTAAAAATTCATTAAATAACCGCTAGTATCGTCATAAATAATTTGAAAAGCTTTTTAGACAGGCGAGAGAAGTGAGTGGACTGATAAAACCGATAAATTTCTTCATCGACAATGTATCCCTTTTTCATTCGCATTGTAGTCTGACAACTTGGTTTGATATAAGTAACGCTTCTTGTAGAAATATAAAAACTTTTGGATCGAACATAATTCATTGCTTATTTTAACTTGGTGGTTGTAACGATGATAATATAACAGGATAGAATTTTTTCATTGTTTCGTTCACTTTTTATGATAAAAAATTGAATGTTATTGAATTGAAGTACTTATTCCTAGTTTAATATAACAACAATACATTTATATTAAGTAATATTTTTTATATTTAATTATGAGAACATATCTATGACTTTCAATGTTATTTTACAAATGTAGTAATAGAAAAAAATTATTTAAGTAATGAAACATCCCTATAATTCAAAGTTTAATGAAGTGCATGTTTCACAAATACTAGTTAGATTATTCGATTAAGTTATATCAAAATATTTTGTGTACACTTATTTGTTATACGAGAAGTTGTAAATCTACGTATTAGGGATGTAAAGGTTAACTAAACTTCTTTTTAAGACTACCTTTACCCGGTAATTTGTGTAAACATGTTTTTTACTTTAACAGCTTTTTACTCGGTATATTTTCTTTAATTTATTTATTAATATAATATAATTATAGTTTATAGTCCTAGCCCATTAATTTTGTTATCATTATCATATCTACAACTGTTTAAATTTCAACAATCGAGTAGATAAAAATGCTTTATTTCAATTTGACTTTCTAGAAATCACAAAAAATCATTTGTGTACACAGAGTAGGACACGAAGATATGATAAATCCAATAATTTTTGATCCAATCTCTCGTTTGTGATATTCTCCAATATCATCTCATTCAAATTTTTTTTGAATGATTATTGTTTTTAAATTGCATTCAAAGCATATTTTATATTATATATCTTTCATAAGAAAAAATAAAAACAAATTTTTAGCCTGCTTTTTTCAAAAAAAAAATTGATAGGTTAATAACAATTTTAGGACACATATTTGATAAGCTACATTTGTTTTATACATAGAATGAGTATGGAAAGCGGTCAAACTATATACACCATTACAAGCTGCACCCGTCTTTGCTATGTATTCACCACTCTATATATGCTCATAACTCAATGAATATTGGTCTTAAAATTCTTATCGACGAAAAAAATTTTTTGCAAAAAAAAAGGGCAACAAATGACTATTTTAAAATTATAAAAAAATGAAAAATATGTTTTTTTCTTATTAGTGATAAATACTAAAAAATGCTTTATACATAATCTATGAAGTCAATAACTGTAAAAAAAATTCAATAGAATTATATTTAGGTCAAAAATTATTGGATTTGTAATATATCTATGGCTCACTCTGTATTACCACACATCTATAATTAAGTTTCAGAATAAATGATAAGGGGAATGTTAGAAATTTAATATTTTGATTTTTTATTTGAATAATACTGAAAATTTGGCTACCCAGCTATTATTCGGTATTCTGTTAATACATCTATTTATTATTTGGAACATCTTCACAACATATTTTATTGCTGTTATGCATTTACTTAAATTTTACCTGGTGTTATAGCAGTTAAGCGAGGAGTAGGTTTTGGTTCATAGTTCCCTAAGTTCAGAAAAACGTTAAGTGTTGTAAAAATAATTTTTAGGACGTATCCAAAAATAACTTAGTTACCGTAAAAAAACTAATTATCTGTAATTTTTTTTTTGTTTGAACAATTTTTATACTTATCCAATATGGTTGTTTTCGTGGTTTAATAATCGTTACTATCAATGTCATACCTACATAGAATTCTTATCGCGTGGCTAAACTTGGGTTGCTTTAAGCCTTCCGGGAATTTTGAAACTGTATATTATAGATGTATATTCCTTGAACTAAAAGCACTGCACGCAAACTTAGCATCATGAACGTATTTTGAATAATGTATCAAGTTTTCCTTATTTCACTTTGCGCGTAATTTTGTAGCTTTGTGCGGATAAATCCAATTTTGTTTAAAAATACAATGACTTAATTCATATTTTCAATTGGTATAATAAATGTTTTTGTATTTTATTTATTTATAGGTAGGTTAAGAAATATGGTTAAGTAATTCTCATTACTCTACAATTTGTTATTAAAGTTTAAGTAAACTTAGTTATAATCTGTGACCTATCAAGGGGGACGAGAAGTTCTAAGTCTTTTTATTCGCCATGCTAAACCTAAATTTTAGCTAAAATTCAACAACATTTTTTTGGTTATCCCTTTATTAAAAATTCCTGAGTGCGCCAATAATTATTATATGATTAGTATAAGAGCCTAATTTATATTATAATAATGAGGCATTATAGTTGGTAATATTTATATTTATAGATGCAAATAATGTTTTGTACTTGCTTTAGTTCTTGAGATAAAAAAAAAATTTTCTCGTTCTGCCCAAAATAATATACCTAACTTTTTTTAATCTATTTATAAATATACAGTTACGTACAAAATTGACACGTTATGTTATATACATACAGTTTTTGCTTGCTACTGTGATACTATAACTATAATTGTTAAAACCAAAACATATTACTATGTTTGAAGTGAAATACACATATGTGTATTTCACTGTGCAATGTCATAAGTATAAATAATATACCGATGATATTGCACACTTACAATATTTCAAAAAACAGTAATTATTTATACAATAATATAAGGAATTATTTTATTTTTAATGGCGCAATTTTAAAAGAATACTGAAATCTGCTTGGGGGTAGTTAGAAGCCAAAGCATCTCCTTTATTTACGCTTATGTTTGTATAAAGAATAATTATTCGTTTCTATTGCTAAACTTTATGATGTTTATGTCTAAAAATAATTAATATTTTGGCCAATAGTGGCATAAAATTTCGAACAGGAAGAAATTTAAACTTAAGTAATCATATATTGTTGTTGTGTGTGTTTGATTCATTGATAATATAATCTAGAAAACAAAATAAATAATTCAAAGGTAAAATGATGATAATAATAATGTTGTTTATCTCCATCAATAATTTTATATTGATGTTAATAATGAAACGTTTTAATTTCTTTAATATTTATAACTATTTAATTTGTTAATATTTTGTATTCTAACCTTGTGTGGATATTAAACTATTCAACACACATCTGAATGTTAATGTGTATTCAACCAAATGTCTTTATAATAACACAAACCCAACAGCAGTGATGAATAAAAAATCTGTTGTCGTCCGGTTTTAAACCCGCATCATAATTTATTTCATTCTAATGTGTAAGTGGCTAATCTTTTTTTGTCACATAGTCATCATGTTAAAATGCCATCATAATAACTTGACGTTGACTAATTTTGGAAATAATTACTAAATTTGCTTTTAAATATAAAAATAATAATAATTTCAGGGTTATTTTAAGACTACAAAATAAATTAAATAGCATGTCTATATAACAGTATTATACAGAATGTCCCATCTGGTTTAGGCATCTTTAATAAATTTATCCAGTGAATATTTTGTGTTTTTTAAAAATAATTTTCACAGTTTTAGACTTCATCAAATGCATATATTTTTTCTTACTTTATGTTGACCATTCGATACATTTTTGAGTAATAATGATGCAAATATTTTTTAATGAGCTTATTATTTTTTAGATGCTTCTGAGTTTAAATTCTTATGTCTTAAGTGAGCATTTAGTAAATTTTTTTTTAAACATTATTGTTTTTGACCAGATGTAAAAATATTCATGTGTCAAATGATGCTGTCAATAGTAATTTCCTTACTCTGATAATTTTTCTTATTTGGTAATTAGTATAATAAGTATAATGTATACTTATTATATTTATGTATCCCTTAGTATAAAGGGGATACACTAGATTAGTATTTAATTATTAGTAAATTAGACAGTTGTGTAATTAGTGAAATAAATTCTTTAAATGAGTATTGTTTTTTAGAAATACCATATGGGTAGCATTAAAAGAAACATTCTATATAAAATAAAATCAATTGTTATTCTTTAAATTAGTGTCTTACTTGCCGTATGTACATATAGATGAAAGTCGAATCACGTACCTGTTTTAGAACGTATACCCTTTGGCTTTTTATTTGTCTTGGCTGCTATTCTTATAAGTTTCCCGGTTTTATTTTTCTTAAATGAAGAATAACTTATACCAGAAGAATTTTACAGAAAGATGTTATTGAATTGTGTAAATCTATTATAGCTGGAAGTATTGCGGGAAGCTTATAATTTTTTTTACAAATTGATGTCTTACTAGGGTTTTCCATAAATATAGCATGTTAATTATAAGGTTAAGACGAGATAAGTTAAAATTAAGATATAAGTTAAATAATATTAAAGACTTTATGTTACGGGCTATAGTAATCATTATTAAAATTTCCTATAAAAACAATGTAGGTGCAGCCAATATTATTTTTATTTAACTATTTTTCGAAGAAAAATGTCCGATATTAATATATATTTTTTCTATTTGTTATATTTATGTAAATTTTTTATTATAATTTTGTAGTGTTCGGGCGAAAAGAAATAAGTGTAAAATTGAAATTTTTAGAAAAATGAAGTTGAAAATAAACATAATTTACATAACACGTATATGAAACCATAATAACATTATTTTTTAAATGTTTTTATATGTACAGTTTTATAAAATTGGTGTTAAATGTAAATTATAAGTTTCAATTTCATTATTTAAAATTGCAATCTTACCTTTTTTGCCCAAATACCATAGAATTAAATAACTATTATTTTATTTGTAGTATGGTTATTGATTTCCAATAGTGATGATTCTTAAACAATTTTCATAATTGTATAATTTTACAGTTATTGTTTTTAAATTTTATGTATAATTTTTCAAAAACTATTAATGTGTGTATTAATGAAATTGTAGACCGCGATATTCTATAAAATTTTCTAGTAAAATTTTCATGTTACTCTTCGTTGAAGTATCCATATTTTATTCATAGTTACAATGATATTTGTTCAGAAGATTTCAGTTATATTGGTTGGTTTTTATATTTTTTGTATTCTTGTGCATATGTAAAATAACTACTTTGAAATTTAAATAAAAAAAAATCCAACGAGGTCTTTTTGTTTTCCTTAATGTAATTCTATCTTTTTACATTACATAATATGGTATGAAAGATATACTCTAATGGCACTATTGAAATTCTATTCAATTTTGTAGGTTGTACGAACTTTAGATCTTCTCATTAGATAATTTTTATATATTTAATCAAGAAGTTGCTGTTTGGTAAAGAATCCTTTTATTATCAGAGAGATTACATAAAAATTGAATTTTTTTGCTATTGATACGTAATTTATGATTGTGATACATTTTAGAAATGTTTTTAAAGTTGTGAACATTATGTTCGGATACAATAAAAGGCGTTATTGAACATGACATTAAGACAATAAGTATAAAGAAGTAGAGAATTATCAAAATTTGTAAAATTATGTTATCAAAAACTTTTTTGTTTATAATAAAAATTTCTTCGTAGAGTATAAGGCCGCAAATAATTTGGGTGATTGAATTCTCCTATAGTGCTGTTATATTTTTAATTTATAATTTAAAAAAATTCGTTTGTGTCACTGGTTACTTTATTTAAATGTGTGTTGATTTAAACCATAGTTTATATCAAGAAAAAAGTATAATGTGTTTAAAAAGATTATTATTTGTTATGAACTACTATTGCAAAATCATAATATAGATAACAATGCATTAAGATTTGAAAATTTTATTTAACGTCGTCATTTAATGTTTTTTAAAGTTTCATTTTTTATAAAATTTAATTTATTTACGTACAGTAGTTTCTATAAATTGTTATTTGCATGTATAATCTTGCTCTTATTTATTAACCCTTTGACTGCAACAGCAGATAACATGCCCATTTTAATTGAAACCATACGGAAACTTGAAAGGTGGTTATTGATAATATATTTAATTATTTTATTAATAATGTAGCAATCGCAATTTAATTATTTATGAAATATAATATTATATATTATATTATTTTAGGCGAATAATAATATTATTATTACTATTTTGAACAATTTTATGTAAAACCAACGGTTATATCTTATTTCTCATAATACTTGTATATTGTTTTTACTTGCATCTTGAGAAATCTTAGCAGATGTATTAAACTGCTTATAGCTCAGTTAAGAAAAATTAGGTAAATATTTAATGTACACATATTTAATTCATTTTATTGTGATTTATGTTTAATTTCAAATTATAATCGTTTTGATTACTATATGAATAATTTAACGATGTAAAATCTCTGTGGGTTTCATAAAGCAGTTTCCGTCCCTCTTTTTAAAAATATGTGCTATGACTCATTTCACCCTCGGATCTATTGTTCAAAGATCGTATTTATATGTTTTGTTAATAAACATACTTATACCATTAGTGAGGGTCTGATAAAATATTTTTGTAACAGCATTCTAAAAATTCTATTCGTACATGAATGTTAATAATTTTGGTCTCACTAAAACATTAGTATAAAATGTCAAGTGTAATATGAGTATAAAGATTGTTTATTTTTTGATATTTTGTTGAAAATTTACTTCTATTAAATTTTAGTATGGATGTGTTAAATAATATAAATTTAATTAAAACTTGGATTTCTTTATATAATATTTAAAAAAATTGTACGTAAACGTAATATGTTTGTATGTACTTTTATTAACATTTGTAAAATAGTAAATATTTTTTCCCTTTACTTAAATAGTTACTATTATCATAGTTCTATTGTTCATCTTATATAATCCGATGCATTATTTTCTTGCATAGATATTATTTAATGTTAAAGTTTGCTCATATGGTTGTTAATTAAATATTGCTATTTTGGATTTTGCAAATGTAATGAAAACAAAATATTATTCGAAATCAATTTAAGTATTTTTGCTATAAATTTATGATAGTTTCGGTGATAGGGATATAGTTTGTCTGAATTCGTTTTTTTCAGTGGTAACCTGAATTAAAGATTGAAATTTTATTATAAAAAAAAATATCAAACAAAATACTCAATACATTTTTCTCTTAAAATTGCATATATTCAATTGAGAAAAGAGGTTACAAAGAAAATTATTCTTTTTGTGACTAGTGAAAAAAAAAGTAGTTGAAGGCAGTAGCACTAAGAAAGGCTTACAATCAGGAAATGGGTAATGTGGTAGTACGAAGGGATTGAGTTATAATTTTGTGTCGTACGATGTGTTTCTGACATTAAATTATGCGCATGATGATGCAGAATACGCTTCAGCCAAAGATTGTATTTAAATCTTGTGATTTCCCTTCTTGTGCGCCAGTTGGTTAAAATTATGGGATACTAGAAGGGTAATTTATTTGCATTCAGAAACGAGCCAACAGTACGTATATTTTTTTCTACTATTGTTGTGAAAGTTTGACAAAAAATAATTAATCAGTATTTAATATAGAAATTGTAATGTTATTAAACACATTGTTTTGTAGTGTAAAGTGTAATTTGCTAAGTAAAAATAAATAAATGTGTGTTGTCGTATTTGAAAGTAATATGGAGTACAGAACTATTCTTAATAATTTAGTAGTATAAAATGTAGTACTAATCATAACGACTTTTTATTGGTTTATTATTTTTATATTTTATGGTTCAACATACGTCTCAGATGCGTATCAGCAAATTAATAAAACCATTTGTACCCTTTCTTCGAGAATTTTCCAAATTGCAATTATATTTATGAAGTGAAATTTGATAGTATTGGATGAATTTTTTTTTTTTAGATTCTAACAAAAATCTTAGTTACATACATGTCTGATTTGTTTGAAGTCAACTTAGTATTGTCATTTATACGTATTAAATTTTAATTATTTTTATTATTTTACAGTACTATAATATAAATTAGTATTTATTATATAGTTTTAAGTATTATTTTTATTTATGGATATTTTATTAATGTAAATCAGTTATATCCAATAAAATAACATGTGAAGTAATATAATAACATAAGGCGCGTGATGCAAAGAATAATTAATATTTATTTATTATGAAAATTAATTAAGGTAATAAAAATATTACCCTAAAGGTTGATTGTAATTGCTCTGATAAGTTATCACATTCATCTGATTAGTAAATTAATTTCATTTTTTCGAAATAAGTACACTTGTAAAAATATTGTATATTCCAACAGACCTTTATTGTTATTCTGAACAAGCTAAACAATAGTTACTTACTGTTTTGTCTGTAATTTATTAATTAATCAAGATGAGAGTAATTCATATGATAATTACGTACAAAAATATCTTTGGGTTTGATAAATATTAAACGTATTAATTTGTTCCTAACTAATTCAACTGTATTCACAAGAGTTCTTATTAATCAGAGTTATCAAAGTACTTTTGTTTAAGAAACCTAAAAGTTTTTTAAATAATTAGCATAGCTTTATGATTCAAAATCAAATAATTTTTGTGACTTATATTTTAATGTAAATATAATAAAAAGAAAAAATATTAAATTCAACCCAACTAGCAGTGCTTAAGATAAAGCTGAAATTTGTTTATATATGATTAGGGTTATTTTAAATATTTGGGTCATTTTTACGACATTCAAGAAATTTAGATAATACAGTTTTTTTTGAAAAGGTCTATTTTTTATATAATTAGTTAAATTACCAACTATAAATTAAAAATATTATAAATAAATATATTTATATATATATGTACCTATTAAATATGTATAGGAAAAAATGATTTTTGAAAACTTTATTATCGGTTAAAATTTTATTCATTTTGTTAGTCCGGGATATTATTAATAATTGTTTCATTGTTATTCTATTTAATAAAAATATACTTTCCTATTCAATTTCTCTTAAATTTGAAAAACTTTCTTATACTCTTAGTTTTTATTACCCATAACCCTGATTTTGTTGATATGTGGTATGTGTACCAACACGAAAAAGCAATTACTGTTGTAATCTGTTTGCAAGAGTCTTGTGTCACCAAAATGGAAACGAGCTTTTGTTTAATATGTTTAAATCTTTTAGCCGTAAGTAATTTTACTTCTTAAACATTTCATTTACATTCTGATTTTATTATTGTTTTTTTGATAAATTAGTTTTGACCATATAAGTATATATAGTATCAATTGATATAGTATCAAACTATTAAATTTAGTTTAATATTTGACTAAACATGAATAATTAAAAAAAATAAGATATAAGATATTTTTGATTATTTAGAAAAGAATACATATATATTTTTCAGAATATTCTATATTATTAAACGTATATGTATATTAATCTATATTTTTTTTTCAGGTAAGTTGAAACAAAAAGAAATTGATTTATCAAATTATTATAAGTATTTACGTAAAGGTAAGCGATGAATTTGAGTTTAAATATAAGAATATATTCTTTAAAATATAATTAAAAATATATAGATAAATATTATAGGTCTTATAAACTAATTTTTAAGGATATCTTAAATTTAGTGATAAAAAAATACTTAATACTGCAACGAAATTATTCCGATTATCTGAAGTTGACAATCATATCTTTGGTTTTATAAATTATTTATCATTTTGGTTGCACTGGGTCTTTAAGTGATGGCGTAACGTACATTACTATAAATCATTTTAAAATGTCGTTATGATGCCAAAACGGAAAACCGTTATCAAATATTTGTAAAGGATGGAGTTCGGCGTAGCACGTACTAGAGCTACGTCGCTGTCGGTTTTGATATCGCTCTTCGGGTGTGGTCGAACGTAGTCGGAGAGTGTTAGGTAGGGTACCTTATGGTTTGGGGTGTACAGAGCATGTTAGGGATGTTTGTATTGGAGACGTGCCCACAACGATGAACGTATCAAGGAAAATTAAATATTTGTTATTATAGTACATATATTGATGTAACGATGATTTATGCTTCAATCGTTAGTTTTTTAGTGACTTGTTCATTTTTTTTGTAATCTCTTCCTTTAAAAATAAATAATAATAATAACACATTACATTTTTCCTTTTAAAAGGTTTTTGTTTTAATAAACTATATAAATATAGTTTTATTGAGCTAACAGTTAATGCACACAAAGATGCTGTTATAAATTCTTCTCTCACTAATGTAAAAAGTTGTTTTGACGCTTCTATATCATTCTTATAGTTATAAGTAAGAATTTTTAAATTAGAAAGGTGTGGAAAAATTTCTATGATTTTGTATATCATTATCATTATTATTGTCTACCTATTAATTTTGGCAATGATTGATTAAGTTTTAAATTTTTTGTATTTTTTTGATTATTATGATTTTTAACAAATAAAAAAACAATTCGGATTATTTTTATATGGTAAAATCCATTTCAAATAACTACTGGATTGCTAAGTCTAAAAAATAAATTAATGTATAGGCGACAATAAGCCATTTATATATGTAAAAAGGGCAAAGCGGAATTCTCTTATGTAGTTTTCAGACACAATTAAGTCCTACTGTTCCTATCATCTTTAGAAAAGTTTTTTGAGAATCCATTCGTCTTAGTAAAATTTCTTCAATCGTTTTAATAACTTAAATAACTTTTTTTTTTTTACTTAAATGTACCTTAGAAGTCTATACCTTGCTTAACCGAAATGTGAATTACACAAAGGGTATAATGAGTCATCAAGTTATAAGTCATTTATGAGTGTATAATGTGTTATATATGTATCATATTAATAAACATATATTGCAGTATTTGGTGAATCAAACAATAATATTTTGAATTAAACCTTGCTTTATACGTGTAATAATTAGATAATGCGAATCAAACTTTAATTAGCGACATTTTCATTTATTTTAAGGAACTGAAAAACACTTATTTTCCTGACCGCTAATTGAATTGCCTAAAATGCCATTCAAAATATTTTTTACTTATTATTCAAAATTGGTTATTAACCTATTTGTTAGATAAAGTTGTCTTATCTTTAGAATGATTATTTTGAAGCTGTAACATAAACAAAATGTCGTTTCCTTGAAATGTTTTATGTCAATGAATCTCACTAGAGGTTTATATTATATTTAAGATAAATTAATAATATTGAATTATACATATATTATGTCGGTAAAGCAAACTTGAAAAAATCTAGACATTTTATTACCGTTAATCATTTTGCCAAAACGATGGTTTATGCGCTTTTACATTAATATAATAGATATGTAATTATAATAGATGTTTTATAATTAAAAGTAGTATATTGTTTTAAATTGATGCTTAAAAGTCAATAATTTATTTATACAGATTATAAGAAAGTACTTTTATTAGTAAATCAGGGTAGGTAAATGGTTAAAACTACTTAAGAGTTTTAATTTAAACTTCCATTCGGATTGAAATTAGCAGTCATAATTAAAATTAGTGTAATATTTTGTTGGGCATAAAATAAACATATTTACTTATAGAGTGTATTACCTTAAATATATCTTTTTATTTATCGTTAATGTTAATGTAGTGATTACGTAAACCCTAATGCATAATTTCTACAGGCAAATATTGTTTGTAAATTTAGAATTTCTACTAGTATACTGCTGCAACTACTGATAAGGCTACTGATTTGCATTATACGCTTCCCGTTATAACATGTACAAGGTTACCTTCCCTTCTTAACAATTTCGTGTGATGTTTTATGGTACCATTTTGTTAACTTTTTTAGTGTTTATTCTAATTTAAACGATCTTGAATAATATTATGAAATGATATTAATAATATATATATATATATATATATACTAATATATATGTAAATTAAATTTACTCTAAAATGGATCTAATGTTTATTGCTAAATTCAAACTGAATATAATTTCATCAACATCATTATCCAAGCTTTTATTTCAACTAATTGGGGTCGGCTCTACGTTTTGATTTGACAGAATTTTTATATCGGTTGTCGACCTGATGAAACTTCATATGGTTGTTTGAGTCAGTAAAGAGGCAAGACGTGTGTTACTGTTTAAGTTCCCATATGATCGCCCATTCAGGAATTAACAGCATACAGCGCAGCAGAACATCAGCAACCGAATAATACACTACCACACCACTCCCCTGAATATCATTTAATGTACAATATTTTAGTATGTGAAGTCATAACTAACAAATTAATACTTATTATTCACCCAATTAATTCATTAATTTTTTTGAAAGAAAATTATGGTTTAACGTGAACTTGTACACGACTAGTCATGCTAAGAACACTAAGTTTTTGTACCCTAATAATAATAATAATAATAATAATAAAATCATTAGAGGCTCTTTCATAGAGTTAATAACGGTAACAAGAGTACATTTTTAGAAAGTGATGAATACTGTTACTTCTTTTCAATAAATCCATTGTCAAGGGCCTTTCAGCTTTTAGAGAAAAACTCGCTGGACTGAGAATTTCTCCGCCTATTTCTGATAAATGGAACCAGTCGGGCGTGAACATATTTTAAAAGAACAGTCGTAATTCACTTAAATAGCCTCCTTGTTTTATAATCGGCAACGAAGTTAGCAATTGTGTTTTAGCCCACTGCAAATATAAGTTTTCATTGTTATCATCGAGTGACACATCAGTAAGTTATGGTTCATTTTTAAATCATCTATTTTTACATTGCTAGTTTAAAGCATTTTTCATACTAACATCATTAGGTACCCTTAAAAATATCAGTTGAATTTAGAATGAGTCGAAACTATAATTTTTTAGAATAGTCTAATTACATTCAAAAATATTTTTACTTTATTTTCGTTTCAAATTTAACATAAAATCCATGTTTGCTCAAATTTGAGAAAAAGTATATTATACCAACATGTACAGGGTGTATTAAAAAAATAACGGGAATTTTTAATTTTGTGGGTTTGGAGAGTCAAATTATCAAAAATTTGTTTTTATAATGTCAATACACATGTCCCTGAGTATGATAAAAGTTTTGGTTAAATTTATTTATTGTTTTATCAGCAGCAGCCGCTAAGGTTAGAAATATTTTTATGAGTTCGGCGATTTTTGTTTGTTAAAAAAATGGATCAAACGATTTGTATCAAATTTTGTGTAAAAAACGGAATAAAGTGTAACAAAGTCCTATTGTGAGTCTACCATGAGTAAAATAAGGGTTTAGGAGTGGTATTAGATTTTCCAAGATGACTGTGAAGACGTTGAAGACAACGAACGCTCCGGATGCCCCAGACGCTTAAGCACATCAAAAACCGATGAAAACGTGGAAAAAGTGAAAAAAATGGTTATGAACGATCGCAGAATCACAATCAGAGAAGTCGCTTATGATGTTGAAATATCGATTGACTCATGTCATGAAATATTTACGAATGTTTTGGGCGACAAAATTTGTTCCAAAATAGAGTTGAATTTTAACACAAAAACAGTGGCGAATGGAAGTTGCTCAGGAGTCACTTAATGTCGTCAACGACGATGCAGAATTACTGAAACGTGTTATAACAAGTGATGAAACATGGGTTTATGGATACGACGTTGAAATTAAGGCTCAATTATCCCAGTGAAGGCATTTTGGATCGTCATCACCGAAAAAGGCTCGACAAGTGCGGTCAAACGTGAAGGTTATGCTCACTGTAGTGTTCTTCAATTTAAATGGCATAGTTCATCATAAATTATTACCACGAGATCAAACGGTCAATAAGGAATACTACCTATAAGTTCAACGTCGTTTGTGTTAAGCAATCCGAAAAAACGCCCGGATTTGTGACAAAACAATTCATGGCTTTTGCACAACGATAATGCAACTGCTCAAACCTCATTTCTTGTTCGAGAATTTTTGGCCAAAAACAATACTGTAACGATGTCCCAGTCTTCATATTTGCCAGACATGTGACTTTTTCTATTTTCAAAAATAAAGAGAACCTTAAAGGGCCGTCGTTTTACGAGTATAGATGACATTAAAAGCGTATCGCTGAATGAGATGAAGGCTGTCCCAAAGATCGAGTTTGAGAAATGTTTCAAGGATTGAAAGAAGCGTCGATACAAGTGCACAATATCTAATTGGGACTTTCTTGAAGGCGTCAACATTAATGTTGATGAATAAATAAATATTTTTTTCAAAAAACGAAAATTCCCGTTATTTTCTGAACCTTGTGTATGTGATGTTAAATATTTCGTAGTGGTTTTTAGGTAAGGATTAAAAATATTGTTTTTTTATAAATGACATTTAATTCAATGAATTCAATTATTTTTTTCACTTTTGAATTTTTTTAAATAATATGGTAGTTTATGTGTTTTATCAACATCGATAGAAAAAAGTTCCATAAAATAATTTTTAATCAATTTTTAACTTCCCTTACGATATTTCAAAAATAGGGTTTATAAAAATATGTATATTAAAAGAAATAATATAAAGATGTGAAACATCTTGTGATGGGTCCTCTTTCTCTAACCGCGTATCTTTCTAACTCTCTATAATTAGGGGAACATTCTTTTTTGGAAAATATGTGTTTCTTAAAAAAGTAGTTCTTTTAACAAATCGTACGTTATTGGTGGGCGACTATTTGAAGAGATCCAGGAGGGTATATGCCCCCTGAAAAATATACGACTCCCTCTTTTTTTAACTTTGCTAAACTCGTATACTTACAGTATATGCTTGTGAGTCCATTAGAGGGATATACCTAGAAAATATGGAATCCTCAAAATAATGTTTCTTTAGCGTATCTTTCGTTATATGAGGGGAGAGCCCATTAGGTGATCAAGGAGGGACATGCCCCCTGGAAAATAGGTCCAGGGGGAAAAAAATCAATAAAATTTTTTCGATGTGAAATATCTAACGCAGCGGGTCAGACCGTCGGTTGGCATAGCGACCATTGTCACACGTGGCGACTATCTTCCCACTCAACTCTGCGATTCTCTCTTTTTCACACTGCTTTAAACTCTTATACCTACAGCGTATGTATAGGCAATCATTAGGGGGTAGAGGGGGCATGACCCCCTGTCAAATAGCGATCCATTCTCTCTCTCACTGCACTAAACTCCTATATCTATAGCTTATACAGTGTGGTTTTTTATTTGAAATTGATGACTGTAATAATAAAATAACTCTTGTTACAGTTATTAATATAATCTCACAGTAGTTTACTATCATTAATATAACTATTACAATCACTAACTGTGATAGTCTATTACAAATTTTGTTTCGATCATTTTTTGGGGTTGACCAATTGTAAAAACAAAGATTTGTTTTATACTAAAAGTTCAGAAAAAAGAATAAACTTTATATAAAAATGCAAAATATCACTTCATTCTTTTGAATTACAATCTGTGATTTCATGTGAACTATACGTTTTGCCAACCGGTATTGTCGCAAAAATAGTCTGCTGTGCTTGATTGAAGATAAAAAGACTATTTAAGCTAATTTTAATTTTAGAAAACGTTTTTCTCCGCTTTGTGAGAGAGCATTGCAAACAAATTTCAAAAAAACGTGACTTTTTTCAATGTAGATTAGATTCATATAACTGAAGTTAAAATAATCGACCAAATGTCACAGTAATACTGTCAGGAGTAGCGTCGAATATTAGTATTACAGAAATAACTGATTAAAAAAATGCAGGTTTTCCCATTTTTAAATATATTTATTTTTCTTTAATAATCATCCATTTATGCATATTTTATATAAAACGTTACGCGACATTTCATTTTTTTTTTTTTTTTTTGAGAAACGTGTTTTTATTAATTTTAGCTTTAATTTTGAAAAATTTTAAGGGTATTCTAAATATTATCTTCTTAATAAGTAGAAATGTTTTAGTGCGGATTTGCTTGTTAAAATATGTGTTTTTTTAATTTTTATGTATTAATAAATATTGGATTTCTTTATATATTTATATTTTTAAAGTCAAATTTGATTAAAATTAAATATTGGAAAAATAATATATTTTTTAAGCAACATTTTAACCGTGTTATATCATCCCTCTTTGTTGGTGCGTCACCCAGTATAGCTTATTTTAATTAATTCACCCTCATCATGCGCAGATCTTTGGACAGACAGCCTATCATATAATGAAATTATCATATGAATATTCGGGTATTTAGATGAGCTGGCGAAAGTTAAGGCGGTGATGACGGTATGCGCTTTTGATTCACTTGGTGTGTTATAACCACATCTCTTCGTTCTCTTCCGACAATATTAAAGCACCAATAGGGATTATGTTAATTTTTGTACTCTACTCCCTTGAGAATAGGAAATGGAATTCTACAGATGGTCAGGCGAGTTATGTATACAATAAATTTTATTAAATGGTTAAGTAAATTGTTAAAATTTTATTGAAATATAATAATTTGTAATTATGGATCATAATTATTCTTTAACCTTTTTTAGATAAAATTTTTTAAGAAAACATTTGTTTAAATATGATATAATAATGGTTTTCAAGAAGAATTATCATTTTAGGATAAATATTTTTTCATGTTAATAAAGTAATATTTGTGTAATAAAGTAATAAATTTTGAGCATTGTTAATTTTACAAACATTTTAAGCGAAATAAATTCTATTGTTTTTACTATAATTGTTTATTTACGTGTATTTGTCTTATTCAATATTAATATTAATTAATTGTATATTTTAAATGTTTTTGTTATTAAAAAATTAGGTTTTTCTACACCTTTCTCTTTAATAGAAAATCCAGTTTCCTTTTCTTAACACAAATAAACTAAATTTAACTATTTTTAATGTGTTTATTTATTTATTCAAACAAAAATGTGTTATTAGTTTTTTAGATAATCTAATCAAACTATTGTAGTTATAATAATTATTATTATCATTATTCTATTTATCATTAATGATCTCTCTGAAAAGTTATGTTTATGTGGGAGATGACGGAAGCATTCATAGTACAGCGCTACAGAATCTCTAAGATACTTACACACCAAAGCGTTCTCGACAGATCTAAGTAGGCTGCCTAAAGTTGTCGTAATTAAGAAAAGCCGAAGTATCATTTATTTCATATTAATTTAGTATATAATATAGTATATATATATATATATACAGGGTAATCGAAATCTGGTAAGACACTTATTTTCTCAGAAACTATTGAGAATTTAAAATTTTTGTAAAAAGAAAAATTATTAAGTTTATAAAACTACAATAATATGAAGTTAAATAAATTTTTTTTTATCCCTTCAGGGATAAAAATGTTTATTTATAATTTTTTTTTAATGGGAACCACTATTTTTGATTTGATAATATGATAGAAAAAAAATTACAAACAATTTTGTTCTTATAATTTTTTTTAACCGAACAACCATTTACGTTTTATAATTGTTTAAAAATTTTGACTTACAGAAAAAATATTGTCATTTATTACGTTTCATGATATCGGTGGCAGTGCAACCGGTATTTTTGTTAGATCCTTTAGTTTTACAAAACCATAGACTTAGCTATTAATAATCCACCAAAAACCCGATTTGAATCTATTAATGTTATTACTCATTTAGTGCGTAGTAAATTTTTATAGCTAATTTACCTGTCATAACTTGATCAATAAAATTTGGTTTATGCAACAGCAAATAAAAATAATGACTTCTGTATTTAATACAGTAAAATGACAATAGGAATTTGGCCTAAAATTACTTAACTTTAACAAGCTGTAATGGACGAATGGTTAATCGGATAAAAAAAATTATAAGAACAAAATTGTTTGTAATTTTTTTTTCTATCATATTATTAAGTTAAAAATAAGGGTTCCCATTTAAGAAAATTATAAATAAGGGATTTTATCCTTGAATGGACGAAAAAAATAATGGTTTGACTACATATTATGGTAGAATTTTTTGAACTTGATATTTTTTCACTATAATAAAATTAAAAATTCTCAATATTTTATGAAAAAATGAGTGTCTTACCAGATTTTGATCATTCTGTATATATATTATTTCATAACTGTGAATGCTTATAGATCGTGACAAATTTTATCTCTGCTTGAAATAAAAATTATATAAGCATTATAGAGAATTATTTATACGATATTGTATTTAAAAGACACAAAATGCCAAAAAAAAAGTTATCCTCAATTGTATTATAATGATGGCAAAGAAACTGTCTATTGACTTAAATAAATTTGTCCTTTGTGTGTGTAATAATTATTCATTTTTATAAATATATATTATGTTTTTGAACTATTGTTAGTAAAGAAATCGGTGATTTTCAAACTAATTATCTACCTAATAATAATTTTTATAATTATTTTCTGGTTTTTATCAGAAACTGGTACAAAAATTTGCTTTGTTGTTTGTGTAATAAAATTAAGATTTCGGTTTTTTTGCATTCATTATACTTGTTTCTCCATTTTTGACAATAATTTATAAATTCATAATTTGTTGACTCTGATTTCTAATAATGATTTTGATTTCCCTTTTGAATGATTAATATAGTTTTGTTAAGCATATTATTGTTTTTATACTTCTATTGTTAAATATTTATACTTCATGCTGAAATTATCTTGTTTAGAATTGTGGTCTTTTGTTATAGTGTTCACCCCTAGTATGCATTTTTGATAGTTCAATTAATCTGTCACATTGTAATTTATGTTAATTTGTTATTCGTTATGTAATCATTGTTTTATTAGTTTTTTTGCCGTCTGATATTTTTTTAGATTAAAGGTATTTTTTTATTTATTTTAGTTTTTAACATTAGTGTTTATATTGTGTTATGGGCTCATATATTTTCATTGATTTGTTAATTAGAACTGATTAACTAAATGTATTTATTCGATAAATTATATTATTGTTGTAGTTCTGTCGTGTTCCCCTGTATAGATGTAAACAAACATTCAATATCCATAGATTTAAAGATGTAAACATGTTAAAAGTTAAGATTTTTTCTAGTTCATCGGACTGTATGCTCATCTATAATAGATTTAGTGACGCATGGATTTCTATTTTATGATTTTCATGCGTTAGTACTTGCGAAACACAAATGGAGATTTCGTATCAGAAAAAAAAAAATTCGTCAAATTCGTTTTCTCTTAGTTGGCTTCCTAATAAATATTTTATTGTGTTTTTCAACGATAAAATAAATTCGTAGGTGAAATTTGTGTCATTTTAAGTATTTCAGTTTATAAAAATAAAACGTTTTTCTGAGTATTATTTTTGATGACTTTATATGAATCTTTTCTAAATTTGCTTGCATGACTTGAGGATGGTAGCATACGAAAAACAACAGTTTGTATAATAATAAATGAACTGTATTTTTACGAATCGAATATTATACAATTTTTAATTTCGCATTTCGGTCCGACAAAGTCTCAGGCGACATCTGGTTTTCGACTAATTTACACTAATAAGCTTGTGCTTACCACCTCCTGTCAAGTTCATATAATAAATATGCATACAATAATATATATAATTTATCAATAACCCAATCAACTTGTACCTTGTATAGCTATTTGCATTAAATATGCCTTAAAGTATTTAAACAAAAGCAATATTTTAATGTAAAGTAGTAATGCAGTTGAATATTAATATTGATTTTACTGTAGATGAAATCGTTATAAATGAAGTCGTGCACAAAGAAGTCTTCTAATAAATGAATGATTATTATTTGAGTGGGTGTGATAGCGGTAGCAACAAAAAGCTCGCAGTATAATTAGTTGAATTCCACAAAATCTGCTGGCCGCATCATTGGGTTGTATAATTATGCACTCAAATTTATACTGATCATTAGCGTAGGCCATTAGTATTTTTTTAAAGACAAAAGTCAATCGAAAATCAATTAAGTCAGAAGTAACTAATTGGCTAGTATACCATTGATATTTTATCGCCACAATTTAAAGTTTTTATTAAAGCTCATAAATTATGAGTCAGAATGTTTTTAGTATGAATTGTATTGGATATATTATTCAATTTTTTAATTTTATTTAAGAAAAAACATCTATCATAAAAATGATAAATGATAAGTATTTTTTGAATGATTAGATAAGTTGAAAATAAAGTATTATTCAACTTCCATGCATAGCTGAGAACCTATTAATGTTACACTGTTGTGTTTTTTTCGTGACACTGGACATTATTACTTAGATGGATTTTGCACAATTATATTTTAAATGATTATAAAACATATCTAGTTGAAACTATCAGCTCCATAATTTGAAAATTTCTTTTAAAATATGTTTTGAGAGCAAATGAAAAAAAAAATTACAATTATCATAAAACAATCAATGACGGTATTTTAACTGTACATTAAAATAGTTTTTTTGTAAACTAGACGGGTTGTTATGAAATTTTATTAATAATACTTCTAACATTCGTCATGCTCTTTTTGGAGATACAATAATTTCCCAAGATGTTGCAAAGCGTTAAAAATCATATAAAAAGTTTTTTGCAGTTTTTGTTAATGTTTCAAAATATCTGTCATCTTCAAACTTACATTATA
>NW_026099572.1:38666527-38721144 GCF_025091365.1 Daktulosphaira vitifoliae | reverse complement strand
CAAATTTTTACAAACTTCAAAACGCTACAGAATATTTACTACTGAATATTAATAAGATATTTTTTTACTAAAATTTTTCTTAAATTCTACTCTACAAAATAGCTATCTTAGATTTTTTTTTTACATTTTATTTAAAATTTTAAAATAATTAATATTTTTAATAAAATGTAAAAAAATTAATTATTGAGATATAGCTATAGACCTAACGTATAAATATTATTTAAAAAAAAAATCAACTAAAAATATTAACTGGATCAAAAGTTGTCAGTGAGTGGTGGGCCACTTTGTATTTATACTAATTCAATGTACTTTAAGAATGATTCGAAAACTTGATTATGTTATTAATTGCGTGCATAATTATCCTAGCAAATATTTTTTAGTGATGGGAAATATCGAATAGAAACTATCGAACTATTCGATAGTTGCCCACTATTCGAACTATTCGGTAGTCATTCAAAAAATTTTCGAATAGTAAAAATATTCGATAGTTACACAAAATATTCGAATAGTTTTTAAACTATTCGATAGTCTATTCGAATAGTTTTTAAAACTATTCGATAGTTTATGCTAAAAATAAACTATTCGGTTGTATAAATACAACTGAATACAACAAAATTATCTTCTTATTATAATTAAGTATACTTAATAAAAATTTTAGGTAGAACTAATCGAATATTTTTAAAACCATTCGATAGTCTATTCGAATAGTTTATGCTAAAAATAAACTATTCGGTTGTATAAAAACTATTCGAATAGTTATTCGATAGTTTAAAATATTCGAAAATGCCCATCACTAATATTTTTTTTCGCGTATATTTTCTTATTATAATTTTAATTTTATGATTTTTGGTTTTAGTAGTAAAGTTAGTTTGAAATTAGTTGCGCTGGTTAAAATAAGATGAATTCTCGATGACTATAAAAAAGGATTAGTTAGGCCGACCCGGCTTTGTAATAACCCAGTCATTGTCATTTATGATTTTAACCATTTGTACAGGTCAATCATTATGATTTGAAATAAAGTGTACATTTTATAATTAAGGTGTAATTAAGGTTCACGCAGAGAAAGGTTAGAGGTTCAATCACGCAACCTATGTCCTTAACAGCTTACGAAGTGTTTTATGGTATTCTGTTAGACTGAAGTCTTTCTTTATTTATCTAATTATATACTCATACATATAAGCAATGTATAATTTTTAGGAGGCCTAAATAATATCTAGGTGTTGAAAATCTACATCCTAAATTATTATTTATTTATGATTTGTATGTACTTTTGCTCACGGGAATAAACCGAAAAATATTTATTCAGTTTTCTGAACATTGAATTTGTGAACAAAAATACTTGAATCAGTTATTGAACGATTCAATGTTGGTATGAGATATTAGACACAAATAAATCTGTATTTTGCCCTCATTTTAGCAATACATCCCTATTAAGTTTTATTTTATCGATTGACAAAATCCTGTATGCCTTGTAGGGGTTTATACGAGGTTATTACATCATTAATCACGTATTGTGCTGTCTGGCTTTGCATCAAGAATAATTGTCGACAATTTGTATACCAATTAGATTTATGACCATCGTTTTTTAGCAAGATTTAAGTGGATTTAGTTAGGTTTTATCATGACTTAAGTTTAAATTTAAAGCAATTTTCAAGTATTAATTATAATTATTTATTTATATCTTATGGCATACTAAATAAATAAGTAATGTATTGTTAATCTTAAAATCTATTAGATTAATATTTAATATTTAATAGTGAGTATTTACTAAGTTATTGGTTCGAAAAGTATTGTTACTATTTATTGTATTATGTGAATATTGTACCATGCACAATTTAAAATGATTTTAATTGTATCATTTAAATATTGGTCGTGATATGAAAAATAAAATACTGAAATTTTAATTAATATTAACTTTGTCTATATTATAATGTCAACAATTATACAGTAACATAATATAGCTCAGTTAAGCTAACCGAAAAATTAAGATAAGAAAGTTACCCCAAAAATCAACCATTAGAAATAATTTTTTTTACAACAAACTTGATATTTAATATGGTTTATAAAATAAATCAAATATTAATCTATACATTTGTATGAAAAAATTATTATTTGTCGAAATAATAGGTGTAATATACTTAATAAGTTGTGCAGTATAGTGAAAAAATTTCTCCATGAAATGGTTTGAAAAAGAAAATTGAAAAGTTCATGTATTAATTAGATACGTGTTTTTAAACCTTAAGCTTTAAAAATGAATAAATTAATTTGTCTCTATATAAAACTTTGTGGCCGAAAATAACTTCATATAAAAACCAAATAACTGTTACCTTTTATTAAATGATTCAATATGTGATTTCATATAATGTCGTTAAATGAGGTTACCAAAAAAAAGTATTTTATAAAATAATATTTTAATATGTAGATTGTACGGCGGAAATTTTTAAAGAAAAATGATTATGTCAGTTTGTACATTATTCAACATCACTATTATCAACTACTATATTCATAATAAATCTTGTAGCTGAAATTAATAAATTGTATATTGCATTTTCTATTTACGTTATGATCTCTCTTTTTTTTTTTTTTTTTTTTAATTTCGACATTATTTTAGCAGATGAAAACATGTTCTTAAGCGAAAACATAATCTTTATATAGTAGTGATATAAATTAATATAGGAAAACTCGTGATAATATCGTATTTGTTTTTCGATTGACGTATTGGTTTAACTCAACTTCTTATATTAAAAATCTTTTTAATTTAAATTTTAGTTGTCGTGCCGTAACTGAATAGAAAAGTTCTTCCAATGGAGTAATATTAATATAATGCACAGTGATGTAAATCTAGTAAACACTCATTTCCTCAGAAACTATTGAGAATTATTAATATTTGTAAAGAGGAAAATATTAGGTTCAAAAAACTACAATAATATGTAATTAAATACTTTTTTTTTAATATTTTCAAGCTTAGAAAATCGTAATCTTAATTTTAATTAAGTAAAAAAAAAAGATCTTCTTATTTAAGAATTTAAGGTTTTTGATCCTGAAGGGATAAAAAATTATTTTTAAATTATACATTTGTACGGGGTTTTTTGAATCTAGTATTTTTTCCTTTACAAAAATTTATAATTCTCATTAGTTTCTGAGGAAATGAATGTCTTACTAGATTATATCATCTGTATAATATTTTCAACTAAAGTATACCCTTAAAACTTATAAATTTCTCAATTCCCTCTTTCACAATTAAATGTTTATGCAAAACAATTGTTTAAAAAAATTTTTGACAAAAGTATTCTATGACTTGTATAATGAATGAAGGTTAACTGTTTGTAGTGATTGGTAAAAGATACGTTTATCTATATTGTTTTGGCGAATTTTCAGTATCGAAAAAGATAACTACAGAATAGTCCAGTTTTTTAAATTTATGTGACATTAAATATCGATCTAACTAAAAATATAAAAAACAAGTTGGATAAAGTTTTACTAATTACTGTATAGAACATTTAGTTATTTATAAATTAATTATAAATATCTCTGCTGGTTTAATTGCTGTTTTATTCTAGAATTTTTTTTTTTGACTATTTAACATATTAACGACAGTTGCGCTTTATAGTTTTTAGCTCAACTACCATTGAACTTTATTTAGTTTATTGTATTATGCTTACAAAAAAGATTCTGTGAGTGAACGTTTCTGTTTTGTGTGTGCACTTGACTTAAGAAAATGACTAAACTGTATTTATGATAAAAAAAAATATACTCGTCATTTTAATTGTTTTGAATTTCAGAAAAATGATTACTACGTATTTTATTATAGTTTATTTTAAAGTTTTGTGAAATTATGGTAAACGAAAATAACATTTTTGATATGTCATAGTTGCCTTGCGTTACAAAAAGTAATAGCGAAGAAAACGTGTATTTGTTATATTGTCTTCAACACGGAACTATTAAAGTTCTGAAATAATATAAACAAATGGTTTTGTAGTGATTTTAAAGAATGTATTTATTTCAACAATTTTTATTTATATTTTTTGACATATTATTTTTACAGCTAATATGTTACCATGAGTATCATTTATATTGTTATATAATTTGTATGAATAATAATTTTTTCAAGAACATATTTCTACTAGCTTTTTAAGACACTCATTTATAAGTTTCTATTAAAAATATTGTTAAAATGAACTATTACAAAAATATAGCATTTCTTTTATCGTTTTAGATTTTTAATTAAAAAATTAATTGCAATATAAGTAATTTTATATGAGATTTTAAACTTGAAATCTAAATGTTTGAAAAAAATAATTGATGAAAAATGACAAGCCAAATATTAAATATACATGATGATATTATTTTTACCCAATGATTATATTCTAAACTGATATCAGATATTTTTTTTTTGAGTGCACGTGTATCCGCAGAAAAACTGGTCTTATTACATCTTCTGGGATTTAAAAGTTATTTTGATTAAAAATCGCGTGTAAACTTAGTTGAAGATAAAAAATCTTCCACTAGAATTCACATTTAAAAACGAAATTGAATTAAAAATTGACCCTATAATATTAATGACTATATTATAGTAAAATTAATTAAGTTCATACCATCTTATATAATGTATATTGTCGGAAACCAGATTAACATAATTTATTATGTTAATCTAGCCTTCTTATTATTGAATTCGTTTTTCATATAACGTAGTTGTATTTTAAAATGAATATATATATAGTATGTTCAGATAATACTCATATAGAGACATAAAGTTAAAAAAACATGTTATGGTCGGGAACTATATGGTCGACGTTTTTTGTATTGTCTACGGTATCTTTTTATCCGCTCGTAGAAGCTTTCCCGGTGCCAAGTCATTTACATGTGAAACGTTTGCCCAAGTTTTTCTTCTTTGGCATCACAATCGGGTTGTTTCTTCATATAATTCTTTTGAGTTTTTTACTATGTTTTTATGTAGCTTAGAAATAGTATTCTCAAGAAAAAACGAATACATTGGCCGAATTTAATCAAAACTAACCCTCGGGATCGCGTCACAATGGTGCTTGGGTAGTTTTATGTGCAATTCAGCGTGAACAAAATTACTCTAGACATCGTTTTTGAATATTTCTTCATTATCATTGTCTACCATATGACTATGACTAAACTTTCTTTAAATAGAAGTTTTATAAATAATATATGGTCTACTGCTTTATTATTATTCTTTGACATGTTGTAAATAAACATAGTTACGGTAATTTTCATGAATATTAAAATAGCAAACAAAAAAATAAAAAATATGTAAAATTGATAAAAAAATATTAATAATAATAGCCGAAAAAATAAAACATTTAATTACAATATTTCATAAAGTGATTTGATGTTTTAACTAATTTAGCAGGGTATTTTTTTATTTTGTTACACGCATCTTAGTATATGTAATTTTAAAGTAAATATTACTATATTGTATATATACTTCAAATATTATCCAATTGACACTTCCTGATAAATAAAAAAAAATATTTTATCTTGATAACTTATTCGGTACTGGTATTGATATATTTGTCGGTCCAGATAATGGTAAAGTACCATCAATTCTTACTATGACAAAATCATTATTGCGAATTAAAGATTTCAACTGTTATAGTTCAAATAATAAAAACTACTAATTTCACTATTAAAAGCTACTTTAATGTCTTGACTAATGAAAATGTTTTCATACACCTACTATAAAGTGTATTGTATATCAATTTTTTAATATTTATTTCAATTGAGTTTTAAAATTTATTGCTAATTAATATTAGAATTTCTAAAATTATTAAAATTTTTCTAAATAACAATTTTCTTATTTTTAATAAATACTTTATAATCTTACTATAAGAGTTTCTTTGATAACTATATATAAATATGACTTGACTAAAATGTTTGATTAGTTTTATTTTAGACTGAATTTTGGAATACACTATCAGTGTAAAAAATTTTTTAATTTAGAAGTTATATATTGAGCAATTCTTTCAAGATGCTTAAAATATGACAAAATTTCGAGTGAATAATTGATCATTATTTGAGTTTAATAGAAAAATAATGTGTTCTATTCAAACAATTTTTGCTGCGGTTAATTTATAGTATTAAAAGTATGTTTTTATTACTAGTTATATATGTAAATAAAACCTATTTATTCAAAATTCCTTAAATAATTGAAGTTTAACGATGGAGTATGTTGTATAAATGAATAAAATCGTATTTTTCAGATTCATGTTTTAATAATACAATGTTTATATAAAAATTATTTGTTTTTATGTTGTTTTTTGTAAAATAATTTCGATAGTATTAGTATTGTGGAATGCTCTATGTTTTTCGTTTGTTGCGTGCGTGACCCTATTTTGTTGCCGTCACGGTTTGCTCCTTCTTTCACCCTATGTACTTTGTGACCAAACCTAATTTCGAATCTAATTTAGCTTCTCTTTTCTGTCTATTTTCCCTTTTGCATTTCGACAGTTATTATTCTAAAGTAAGAGTATAAGTAAAGAAAAAACAAGATGGAGATTTACTGTTAAGGTATTACGAATTGCAGTATAAGATTTGTTTGTAAGTGTTATTAATACAAACAATTGAAATGCGTTGTCAGCTTAAGAAGCAAAAATCTTTGTGTCTAAAAATCATGAAGTTTACTTTAAATATTCATATTTTGCATCGTATAGAATGTTTTAAATAATATCAGCTTCGGTGCGTAGCTGAGAAGCTATTGGTTTTACTCTACCGTGTTTTTTTGTTACACTATAACTTCGCTTATATTAAACGCATTTTGCACAATGATACTTTAAATGATTACAAAATGTATCTAGTTGAAACTATCAGCGTCATAACTTGAAAATTTCCCTTAATCTCCGTAATGAAAGTAAATTTTCCGAAAAATTGCATTGTCATAAAACAATAAATGTTGTATTTTTAGTTTTCTTTTTATATTGAAAAAACTTTTTGAAAACATGATTCAAATTAAAGTTGTATGATATGGTTAAACAAAAGAAAATATTCCGGTGAATTTCCTCTATAAGTAATCAGCCTCTTGAATAAAAAATTATGTCATTTTTGATAATAATGATTATTTTTTTTTACAATTTGTGCTTATAAAATTGTGTTACAATATTTTGATAAAATGATTAATGTTTAATTATTATTCAGTTATTTTATTAATCTCTGTTTAATTTTTCTTGTAACATACAGATAATTTTTTATTTAAAATGAAAATGTATTGAATTTGTTCTTTTTTAAATACAGGGCGGAACTGACAACTCCTATAAGTTTTGATACAATTAACATTTTACTTATTTTTTTTTTTAATAATTTATGTAATCTTAGATTAAAATAATATCATATTTTTCATTGTTTGTTTTTAATAATAAAAATAATTACATTTTTTTTTTAGTTCTAATTTTTTTCAAAATTTATGAAGTGTCAATTTTTAGTATTTTTCTTATAGTACTTGTTGATGGGTCCGTAATAATTTTAAGACAAATATTTATTGAGTTACAAGCATTTAAATACATTGAGTGGTACATACCATTGGTGAGTGTATCTCATAACGATGTATATATATTCCACTGGCGTTCCATACCCACACCCATTTAAATGCTCCTAACATGATAAGTACTTGTACTAAATTTGTTATTGACTCATCAAAAATGTTTGCAATAAAAGTTTTTAAAAAAGGCTATTTTAAAGTTTTAATAAATAAATATAAAAATTTAAAAAAAAAATGTATTATTAAAAATAAATTATAAAAATTATATTTTTAATGTAGTCTGTCTAAGAATGCAAAATATGTAAAAAGAATTACAGTGTAATTATTATTTTGTTTAAAAGTCATAAGAGTGGTTTTTAAAATCAATTCCACTGTGTATATTTTGATAAAACGCTTATACATATGCTTTTTATACTTAAATTATTACAAATATTGATAAGTATAACAATTTATGAATTTTATTAATTTTTTTTTTTTTTTGCAGTGTCAGAGCATAGCAAGATATTTTCTGGAAATAATACTCATACTGACTATTTTAAAACACTGCTTAGGGATGGCAATAATATTCTGGTCGGCGCAAGGTAATGTTATTATATTATATACATTTTTAAATATACTTAAATATAAATAAAATAATTGATTAATATTGTATATTATCATTAACTATGATGAAGTTTGAATTTTAAGACGATAGAGGTAAAAAACATTAAATGATATTTGTTTAAATTAATATAGGCAATTTTAGTTAATTTAGTCTAGATCTACCACTTTTCATATAAATTTAAGATAATTTTATTTTGCTAATTCATTTTTTGTGTTAAACAATAATTTGTCAAATTTGTGTATAACATCTCCCCGAATTCGTTATTTTAGCTTTGATGTGAAGGTGAGAAGGTATTGTTTTTGTGACGATGTGTGTTTTTATTTATGACTGTCCATGAAAATTCACAGCTTCACCGGACCAATTTTAATAAATAATATCTCTAAAGTACCCGTTTTTTATATTTGAACATAGCGCCAAAACTTAGAAAAAATCTCCTCGGTTTTAGATATTTAGAAAAATATTTCAAAGTTATGCTACCGTAAAAGTTATAACTTTTTTTTTAACTGAAATAATGGAAAGTTTGAAAAAGACCATTTACGCAGTGATAATTATTATTTAATTCAATTTTTGAAAATGTTCCGGAAATTTTACTTTATTTTAGACTATAACAAATTAAGGGTCTTGAGAGTACTACTATATTTAAAAAAATAATTTTGCCCGACGATTGTTCTGCTATGAAAAATTGACCGACAAATAAAAAATTCGCAAAAGAATATTGAAAATTTTAAATTATTATAGAATAAAATAGTCTAACTATTTATTGTGGTTTTTTTAACATAACCTTAATTTTATAGTTTTTGTGTTGTGGAGCATACGACACAACTGTACTATTGTTTATATATTTATTATGGAATTATAGTATAATGAAGTATAAAAAAATTTTACATGTGAATTGTTTTACAATTCAATCGACATTAAATATCAACCTGTAGATTTTTATTATTATAATATTAAAAAGTGTTTAATTATACTTTTTTCCCTAAGCTCATGCAAATTATTTCATTCATTATTGTTATTTTTAATTTTTTATACTTCATCTTAAACGTGACTGCATTGAACATATCATAATAATGTAATATTTTATCGGATTCAGTTCGGGAAATGGATACTTTTTATTTATTCTGTAGTTTTGAAATTGGTCGTTTGAGTGCTCTATTAGTAAACGGAATTGCTATTATTAAAGTTCATTTTTGTGATTTGAATTATTTATGATGACAGTATTCTCACCTGAAACCAAAAATATGGATGACCATTTTTATATATATTTCTTTGAATTCTTAAACCTTTTATGAGCTATTTGGATTGCATAACGTACCCAAGTAATCCGGGCAAATAATCGTCATCACTATATTTGTGTTAAATGGTACATTGTATTTTAGTCGATTTTCGATCCTGGCTTATATGTTGGACATTATTGTTTGGTTTCATCGTCGAGGTAAAACCATCTAAAGCCCACTAGAATTGAGATACCATTTGATACATAGACAAAAATTTCAAATCCCAAACACGTAATTGGGGGTGTATTGGATGAAAGGGGTCCGTTTTTCGTTGTAATTGGAGTTTCTTATATATATATATATTTTACACTTTTGCTCAATATTTCTTAGTTCCATTAACTGTGTGGTCAAAATACTCGCAAACAGCTCCCCTCTGTTAATTGTCTTACTTAAAGTTCATGACACATCCATAGTAAGCGTTTTAATGCATTTTGATAGTTAACATTAAAAGATTAAATGAAAAACGTTATAAAAATGTATCAATCTGTCAATTGTACCGTCTTAATGAACTCTAGATAGTGAGAAAAATATCTAAATAACTTGTCATTTAATGTGAATGATTTATTTCATTATGTTAGACAATATGTGTTTTGGAAACTAAGTTTATAACCAAAATTATTTTTCTAGTAAATAATATTTTATTTTGAAAATGTTGAGTTTTTTATATTTTATAGTAGTTGAGAAAAATATAAAATTATAACTTTTAAAATTCACAAATTTAACTTTACTATAATATTTTCGAATGGTATTCGAGCGTTGTTTTAAATTTTTGTTGAGTTATTCGTATTCATATAAACTTATGTCTATGGTTACTTTAAAAATTTAATGTGTCAACTTTAGCATTTTTCAAGCAAGAGAAAACAAATTTACAATTTCAATGATATTTTTTATTACAATTTTTCGATACTTGTCAAAATATCTTCCTCCACAAATCATAAAATTTTTTGTATATTATTAAAATAAATTAGTCTATGTTTTTAAATTTATTTAGCTACAATTTTATGTAATATTATCAGAATTTTTAAATTATTCACTCTCCTCATCAGAAAGTTTATAAACTAAAATATATTAGTTTTACCGATTTTGTAAAATAACGAAAATGAAGTTCACAAGTTTAATTGTGATTAATATAATAATGTAATGTAATGTAATTAATCTAATAAAAGTATTTAGTTACAAATTTTTGAAAAACAATCTCGGAATCATTTTTTTTACATAATTTATTAAAATTATTTTAGCAGAAATAAATAATATTATGTGTGTTAGAATCTTTATATGACTTAAATAAAGATGTTTTTAATGACTGAATTACTGTAAAAGATCATAATATGAAATACATTGAATGTTCCAGATTTTTTAAATGTTTTTAAATCATAGCTTAGGTTTCAAAATAAAGTGGGTTTTTCAAAATTTCTTCGAAAAAAAAAATTTGTGCGGTTGTTATAATTATGAAATTTTTCGACAATCACCTTAAGTTTCTGTCGCTTACTAAACATTTTTACAATTTATAATTTCCGTCAAACTTTCAAAATATGTTAGTGAAACTCTCTAAGATTATCAACTAAGTATATTATTTTATACTAGGAAAATATTTAGCTATTAGTTTTTAAAGTAACTATAGTGGATGTGTCTCGTTAGGGTAAAAACAAATAAATCATATCAGAATGTTATACATTTATATCGTTGTAAATGTAATGATGGTGCGAATAAAAAAGAAGAGAATGAAGATAGAACGACTAGTTAAAGCACAAATGATCTAGTCAGTCTTTGATTGAAAAATATGTGATTTTGTAAGAGGTAATTTATTTGCACAATTTCTTTAAGGCATTCTTAAAGCTACTGATGGTATAGAATTTATGTTTAACAAGTATTTATATTAAAAGATGTGTATATGTATTATAATTTTTAAAAAATGGTAAAAATAGAAAAGTTAATCCAATTTTTCTAGAATTAGATTAAATCGTTATAAAATAAAATAATATATATATATATTATTTAATTTTTATTCTCAGTAAAAATTATTCATTTAAGTTAAACATTATAAAATGTTTTCACAATTTTAATAATTTGTATTTTTTTAAACATATGTACAAAAAAAAATGTATTCTACTATATGTGTATATTGACGTGTATGAGTATAATATTTAATATTTAATTTTTTAATTTTGATTAGACGGAAGGGTAAACTTTAGAGTAAGTGAAAATAATAATCTTATGAGCTTGGGATGTCCCCGAGCAAATAAAAACCCCATGTCTATTGCCAAACTTCTGTGGCCAATATTGCTCATATATGTGATGGTGTGTATCGTAATAACCTGCTAGCCCTCTAGTGTTTGTATGGTGAGCTCGGAGTAATTGGATCTCATGGGAAAACTAGTTTCTAAACCAAATATTGTTCTCAAAAGACAAAAAAGAAAGATTTTAGTGATCTTTTAGTGAAATTGGTTATGAGATGTTTTATGGCCTATATCAGTTTCTCTATTAAAAGTTTAAATTTCATTTATTTATTTATTTAATATATATTTCCAATTATCAAATAGATAATAATGTATTATTATTAAAATGAAAAGTTTTGAAAAATGATTAAATTTTTCATTATAAATATATAAAAATATATATTTATAATAAGATATTTTTTGAAAATTTAATTGATTATAATGTCCTCTTTAACTGTTAAAATAATTCAATATATTTTGTTAATAAGGTTTAAATTTTAAAATTTTAAATTATTAAACTATGTTCAAATAATCATGCAAATATTAAAACTCAATTTGTGCGAACAAAAAAATTATACGAATTTGTTATTATTATTAATTTTTACTTGATGATATGTTAAAATCTAATAGTTAAATTTGAAATTATTTAATATATTTTTGAAATATAAGTTGAGCATAAATTATCTGATTAAAAAACCAATTTAATCTTATTAAAAGAAAAAAATAGTAAAAAATTACTATTTTAGTATACAGAGTATTCTCAGTAAGTAAGGAAATATTGTTACAAATAATGAGAACAATAGAAATTCGTTTCCTAAATTACTGAACACTGTATAGTCTAGTGATGAGGTTCGTGTATGACAATATTTATCATTAGTCATTTATCACTTCTCCTTCACCTTGGTATAAACATGTTAATAACTTTAGAAGAACTATTATAAAGTTGTTATCAACGAGATATTTTCTTAATTTTATAATCTAATGATATATGTGTGTTACTATTAAAAAAAATTAAGTTAACACCCTTATAAGGTATAAGAGATAAATAGAAAAATAAAATTAATAACTGTAAATCTTTTTTAAAATTTTTTTTTTTAAAGAAAAGCCTCCTTTTAATATACTTATTGGATAGATATTAAAAGCTACAAAAAATCTGCCTGAAATATTCATAATGAACTCATAAATCATATTTATTGTTATTTTTATTTTTAAAAGAGGGTTAAATGGGTTATTTTACAATGACTTTCCATATGACTATACTGTTTGACTTAATGTATAGGCATAAAAAATTGAAAAAAAAAATGTAGAAAATTATAAATACACAAAAATAACATTTTTTGTATAGTATTGGAGGCCGTTTTTTAGAAGACAGAATCGTCTGGACAGTTTTTATTTTTTACTTATAGTATGTGACATTAGTTTTAATTTAACATGTGTTTAAAGTTTGTAGTATTTCTGGAACATATTCAAAAATTAAGTTGTGAAGGTTAACCTTTATGCGTATGCTTCAAGTTTTGAACTTCCATATATAAAGTGAATTTGGTCTGATTTAAAAAAAAGTATATCGGATAAAAGATATATATATATATATATATTTCTATATAGTACTTATAAAAATATTATATTGATCTCACATTTTTCAAAAAGTTAAAGCAAATTTAAGTTGAAATTTTAATATTTAAAATCCAAAAAATTTATTTTTACTAATAGTGTTTATCATTAACTTTTAAACAATGTTTAAAGCTTGAAATATTTCCGGAAATTTTTAAGTTGAAATTTTTTAAAATAGCAACATTTTATGCAAAAATTACCATTTTCATTCCTCACTGTGGGTAGATTTTCGAATAACTTTTACTAAATCAATGGAAACACCTAAAGTGTTTATAAAAAAAAAAATAAGAAATAGTAATTTTTTTAAGCATTTCTCCCATGAAGAAAACGAGGAATTTTTTTCGAAATTTTAAAGATAATTTCTTCGATTAGATATGATTTGTTATATATTGACATATCGTTGAAGTCTAGTGAGAGCTGATAAGAAGTTGTAAGAGACACGAAAATAAACACTTACTAATATTAAAAGAATCATCTTGTAAACATTTTTTTATGTATATTTTTTATTTTCAGGAATATGATGTATAATCTCAGTTTACCAGATCTAACAGAAAATCAGGTAATTAGAAAAATTGTATACATATATATATATATTAGTAAAATTATTATGTGTTATTAAATTACAAAAACTTATTCGAGAAAAGTAATAATAACGTGTAATAAAAATGATATGTAGTTATAGTTGACATAAAATATAATGATATTTCAAAATTGTTGTTAAATCAGCATAAATAATTCATTTGTTGTAAGTTATTGATATTTAAATAATTTTTTTAGTACTACATGTTATAATTTAAATAATAGTATTACTGTGATTGCATATACACAATTTATTTAAGTTTGTGAATTACATAAATCACGCTAACATTAAAGATTAAAAACGCTGGGAATACATCCTGAGCGTATTTATATGATATAGTTATATTGACTGTATCATCTAAAAATTAATATTACTGAAAAAAATGCTCTTTTATACATAAATAAGTATTTCATTATTTAATACATTTAATTAATCTAGATTCCTGAATATTTTCGTATATAAAGTTTAAACTAATGCTAATAATTTAAATCACTAGTTATACTTAAGTATACTTATATTATTTATTTATTTATTATAAATTAATTTTTTTTTGATACACATTTTCAAAAATATTTTGATTTGGCAATAGAAAGATTTATTGTGTTTATGTATAGAATGTGCAATAAGTTGGTTGACAGTCTTATTTGATGGGCATATATTTATTTTGTACATTTTATTGGTTATTTTTGTTGGTTAAATTACTAGCTATTGTCATTATCAGGAAAATTGGTTATCATTATTCTTATATGTGAACCGATAAGTTTCATATGAGCTATCGGTTTCATCAGGGTCTTAACTTAACTATTTTTACATATTTTGGTCATAGAAAAAATATGTTTGTATAATTGTCTGCACGTATAATTTTTGCGCTACATTATGTATAAATTGAGAAATGACGTGAGTATAATGGTTACTTTGGTCGCGTGCTATCTGATTTAACATAGTTTCTTAGATTGCTTTTGGTGGAATGAATTACAAACTGTAATGTATATTGTTCCTATGACTTTAAATGTAATAACAGTATATTTAGAATTTCAAGATGGTATTTTCCTTATTTATAAAGAAGCCTGTAAAGTAGTAATGCGTATAACTTAAAAAATATTGAACATAGATTAATGAATTAATTTCCAGTGATTTTTAATAAGGTCTGTTATTATTATTTTTTTAATTTATAGACCCATATTTTGTCTACAAATGAAGTTTTTAACTCTACTTTCATATATCTCTATTGAACTTTTTAATTCAATAATTATTTAATTTAACTAATTATTGTTTAATTTACTTGAACCAAGTCATTGGCCTTTTTTCCATCATATTTGTAATTGTTACTGGTGGCCTTTGTTGATTATGATTAGGTAAATTTTCGAACTTCTTTAACTCTAGCCAATAATACTCAAAGAAAAATTATATGAATACGTAAAGTTTTATTTACAAATATCAAGAGTAACTTTATGACATCTTATATTATATGACATGCTCTCGCTATTTGTAAATGTTAAATTAAACATTTTTCATTATAAAAATTCATTGTATGGAATTAAATTAGTAATTTTTTTTTATTAAGTAAATAATAAATTAAAAGAGTTAGGCTATTAACTTATAACTTGATACAAACAAAAAATAAAAAAATCTATACCTCCCTTGATCTAAATATTTTTATCACTGTAAGCATATGGTAAGATTAAATCATTTTTCAATGTACAAATTTATATATATAGATACTGAAAGACCCTAAAAGTAACAATTATATTTATACATATCAATAGTTTGTTTCATTTGTTAAACAAACATAAACTATAGAATTAAAAAGTTTGCTATATAAAAATGAACAATTTATTGACGTTTGGAAAGATTTATAAGACAAGAGGCATTGATTTATAATCCATTCTCATATTTATCAAAAAATATTCTTATTTTATGGATATATTATAAATATATTTATAATTTTGTGATCTTTTAAGTCAAAACATCACAGAAAATAGTCAAAACTTTTGACTTTTTGTTTTTACTTTTGTTATAACAATTTAAAGTTTCTAGTGAATTTTCAAAAATAACAATCATTTGTATTTTTACGTTTTGTATTAAGTAACTTTTGACCTAGTGATTTTTATATCGACACCAAAGAAAAACATTTTATTATGGCTAAAATACGATTCTATATTGATGTAATTGAAATAATAATACGGTAGGATGATTGTGACATTTATTAAACCTTTTTTTACGAACTAAAAAAATTATTGTTTTAGGAATACCACACTTTAAATATTTGTAGAAAAAAGAATTACATTAGTTTTAAACCGTTTGGGTGCCATACGATGTGTTCGGCAACATTGGATTCTTGAATGAACACAACTTTACCATAGGGCGGGTTTAAAGAAGGGGTCGGTTGCTTTTTATCGATCGTTAGAATGTTCAAAAACATTGTACAGAGCGATTCGCTTGGGATATTTGATACACTTCCGGTGTAATAAACTTACAATTTAAACTCGAATTTATCCATTATTCTAAAATTAATCTTTTACCTATAGAAAAAGGTATTCATTCTGATAGACAGCTGACTTCAAAAATGATTATGTCTAGTGAAAAATAGTTCCTCAATGTAACATATTTATTTTTCTTCAAATTTTTTTTTAATTTTAATGTTTAAATTTGAAAAAATTGAAGACATTATTTTTTTTAAGTATATTTGATTGTACTCTGTAGATAATTATTATTATTATCCTACTGTGCTTGTATCTTTTATTTGTCTCTCTCCAGAGTGGTTCTTTTATCATGATCCACTTATATAATCGAAAAATAAAAATAATATTGATTGATTTTTTATTGGTTTACTAATAGGTATAAAAATGTTAATAACTTCTGAAATATTGGCTCAAAAGTTATTATGAACCATACATTTTTTTAATTAGATCATTATTTAATAAATATACCAATATAGGTATAAGAGATGAATTTAAAAAATACTTCATGATTGATAAATAGAAAAAAACATGGAACTAACGAACACCAATAAAAAAATGATTAATATTATTTCATTTTTCGATTAATTAAGTGGTTCCTGATAAAAGAATCACCCTGTATATAATGGAAGTACTAACGATTCTGCTATGTTCTTTTTTTTTAGAACGACAGAGAAAATTGGTCATGCGAAAAGGTTGGCATGCCGCGATTATAAACAAGCGGAGGGTTAACGACGGGGCAATGTCGTTTTCACTGTTCTGTTTTTGTTGTCGTCTGATTTCATATGATCGTCGGCCATTTTTGTGTTTTCTCTCAAGTTTTTATCTATTTGAATTTACCGGCAACTTTAAAACTGTTAATAATAACCACAATTTAACTCTCTCTCTATATATATTTTATTTATATATTAGATCACTTAAAATCATTTACGCCTAAAAAATAAGCAACCAGAATTGTATAAAGAATAACACAAAATTGATACACCAGAACAAAAAAAAACAATCTTTGTGCAATTATATTAATGAGTACAATGAGAATATTTATTCTTTGAGATTGTATTATAATAAAAAAAAAATATTAATATTAAATTCTAAAATTTTATTGATTTTTAAAAAAGTGGTTTGAACATCAAAAATAATCTTATAAATTAATGAACTTCTTAAAAAATAGAACTATTTATACAAAATAAAGAATTCAAACTCAATGGTATAATAATTTAAAATTTTTAAAACATAATTAAACAATTTTTATCTATGGCTATATTGCAATTTTTCAGAAAAAGTAAAAATAAATTAGAAAATGTAATAGTGTCTTTAACAAATCGACATTTTTGAGCAAAAACAAACAGTCCTAGTAAAATTTAGTCGTATATTTTTCCACGAGAGACAAATTATACATTTCTACCCAAATCATAAAAATCTTGGTAAATTATTTTGTCGTAAATTTTTGTTAACAAATTATTTGAATGCATTTTAATTAGAATCGTTTTCATTTTATCTTTATTTTAAATTTTATATTTTATTGCACTCCAAAGTGTCAGCTATTTGTCTATATTATTTCGTTTACATCGTTGACCATTCACTTGTAAATATATATATATTTATAGTAAAGGTTATACAGGCAGAAAGCCAGTGAAATGGAAGCATATAGTGTACACATTTCATATAATTAATGGTTGTCCCAGTTCTCTGTGTCATTGTACTTAGAATCAGCGGTTAGTAGTTGTTATGAATGTTTCACAAATAAATTCAACGTTCTCTATGGATGTGTTGGTCGGGAAAATTGTGCGCCATGTGTAGTTATATGTTTTTGTTGAATTGTCAACACGCAATGGAATGCTAATGTTTTTGTAACCTCCCCTGAGGCGCCAGACGTCCAGTCAAGTATTCAAAACTCGATTTTATACGTAACAGTCGAACACTTCTTCGATCCTGTAGAGTCCCTATAGACACAACTGACTAAATTTCTATGTTTGACAGATTAGGTATCTACAGTGACATTTATTCCCCGGGGTAAATTATATTATTTTTTAACAAGTCATGTAAGTATTATTTTAATATGTTTTTAACTCTTTGGCAATGTAAAAAAATCTATCGCTTGAAAATAAAAATTCGACTTTGCTTTTGTTTGCAATCTGCCGAAATAATATCGAATTACATATTTCTGATAAAAAGATATATCTTACATAGGCACCACATAATCACGTGTTATGTAATAAGATATTTTTATTGTATGGGGACGATTGTAGTCTTCGAACCTATCAGTTTTATATTTCTAAATGCAATTACTATGGGTGAGACATTGGAAAAGTTGTGTACTGGATGCAAGCTCGCGTTCCTTCGCGTGTATGCGTAACATCTGTTTCCGGAAGTTTCTAGTTCTCACGCCAAAGAAGTTTCGGAAAAATCTAAAAATTTTTCTCTTCCGGAAGCCACTAAACTTTGCTGGCCTTTATTAATATTCGCGTTACGAACAAGTGAATTTTCCGGAGGGTTGTACCAAATGGCGATAATAAGTACGTGTAAGTTTTACGTGATTGGCAGGCTTTTACTCGTTTATTGTGAAACCTAAATGCGAGCCTAGTTTTAGTATTTTTCCATCATTACCGAGTCTGAAGAAAATATTGTGCCAGAAATCATATCTACGTTCTTTTTATACTTGTCCTGTGAAAGAGTAAATCGCACTATTTTTTCGATTTTGTTATGATAATGTCGTCGTAACCGTCTCTCTAATGGTTTCTGTTGGTAGTGTGATGCTATTCCGTTTTCTGACGCGATAAAGAATGCATAGAGTTCCTCTTCTTCTTCAAACAGCTTATCCGCCACCTATCAAAGAGACCATCACCCTACCTAATAAATCACTCTCTAATGTCATTCGTTTTGCATACGGCACAGTTCTACTAACCCCTCTACTCTAAAGAACTGGCTAGGACTCGAAGAGAGTAGAATATGTGTATAGCATTTTGTACGTTTATGCTTATAAACGACATTGATGTATCCAAATAATCGGTATTCTGTTATGAGCAGTATAAAAAATGCGTCAGGAGATGACATTAAAATGAAGGTACGGGTAGTTTTTTCCGCCTATTTCAGTTAATCTCATAATGTTTATCGCAATAAAGAACCACTAGACTTTAACTTCTGTCGCTGTTAGTAATATTTACCTGATCAATAGAGAAAATGAAAAAAAATATATTAAGAAAATTGTATTCATGTTACATCATACTCGAAAAATGATAATATAAATTATATTATAAAACATATAGGAGCTTAGTCGAAAAAAATATCAATAACCTTATATATGTATATCATATAGTATTTTGAAGTTAAATGTGAAGTATACAATGGGCAATGAAAACTTATAATTTATTGTATTAACATTTATTGAAATAAGCTAACAAAATTTCTAAACTCAGTTTACCTTTCAAAAATAACGTAGACGTAAACTTATGTTATAATTAATGATTTAATTTAAAATTTATTGAGTAAATTAAGTTTTTTCTTTTTTTAGTAAATTTATTATTATTATTTAATAATGTCGCATATGTTGTATATTAATGAAGTATTATTTAGATATAATTTATTTGACAAAGTTAAAGGTTAAAAATGAACACAATTACATTTAAAATAAATTATTTATGTAGTTGGTTTCAAATTGTATGAAATTAGTCAAGTTAATATTTATTAGGAAATAGTTATTGACCGATTGTGCATTTCTATTTGCCACGAAAAAGTTATTTAATTTGTTTCAATCATTTTCATCTTAATCGATCAATACAATTAATTATTGGAGATTAAAATTAGAAAATTAGTGAAATAACCAAATATATCTTGAGGTTTATAACTTAGTTAATTGGTACAAAGCAGTGTCAGACTATATGTCTGCTCAAAACTTTGCAAAATTTAATGTCCTACACCTTGAAGTAATGTGGATTACTTGTTTACTATACCAAGTAATTTACACGAAGACTTGCATGCTTACATCTTTGATGCTTATCAGTTTCTACATCCTCTGGTCTACAGTATTCCTGTAAAGTTCACTTCACCATTGTCTTCACTTTAAATGTTATTAGTATTTGTATTATTATATTCAGCACACGTTGTTTGAGCTTTCAAAGTTACTTAAACAATGATATTTTAAAGTTTTATTTTTATTATAATAAATATTTACATTTAGTTAATAAGTTTTTTAACCATAATAATATAATTTATTTCCAAATTAGATATATTACTCTTAATAATACACTTGTTAATACAAAAATGAATTTATACTCTTTTTAGCAACATATATACAAAACTAGAGTTTAGAAGGAGATTAGCCCACTCTAATCTTGTTGTAGCTCTCCGAAAATAGTAATAATTACTTGTAAATTTATATAGTAATATTTTTAAGGAGGAGAGAAATAGTTAGATTCACTAAAAATGTTGTTCAAATTTCGCCTATATTTAGTAATGTATTATTATTACTATTAAAAAAGATATCATTATAAATAATATTATATTCATAGAAAAAATAAAAAAAAAATTTTTTTTTACAAATTATTTTATCGTAATCATTTTTTATTAATCAATTTTTACTTATTTATATCGCACGATGAATTTTGAAAGAGGTTTATTTCTAATTTATAAATATAAATAAAAACGTGTATATTAATTTTAATCAAAACATTTTTTTTTACAGAGATTAGAATGGCATTCTACTGATGTTGACTATAAATTGTGCTTAGTTAAAGGCAAAGATGAGGTATGTTTGTTTTACAAAATTAAAATATTTTATATATAGATATTTATATATTTATATTATTTGATCTAGGGTATAGTAACTATAGATTTTTAATTTGAATAAATTTAATGGATAATTAGTGTTAAAAATGATGAGCTAAAAGTAATTTTGGGGATTTAGTTTAATTTTGACGATTTTAGAATAATAATATAAGCTAATATGATCACTAGTCGTTTTGATAAAAAAAAACCTATTTCTTTTTTTTTTTTTTTTTTGATTGACGAACAAACTAAAAGCTTTTTGAGCTTCAAATGTCATGGAAAGAACTAAAACATTATCTCTTTAATGATGATATTCAAAACCACTTAAAAATGTAAACAGTGTGGTGTAATTAGCAGATAGGGATGTCTTGCTTAAAATTTTTAAATTTATGTAATCTTGAATATCAAATTAAAAAAATATCTTTCTTGAGTATTTTATACACATCCATATACAGAGTGATCGAAATCTGGTAAGACACTCATTTTCTCAGAAAATATTGAGAATTTTTAATTTAATTATAGAGAAAAAATATCAAATTCAAAAAACTGTACAATATTGTGTAGACAAACCATTATTTTTTTCGTCCCTTCAAGAATAAAAATCCATATTTATAATTTTCTTAAATGGGAACCCTTATTTTTAACTTAATAATATGATAGAAAAAAAAATTACAAACAATTTTGTTCTTATAAGTTTTTAATTTAATAGTAAATGGCATTTGAATTTTTATTATAACTTTATTAGCTTATTAGATATAAACATTTAAAGTTTCAAATTTTTGAGTTAATATACATGGGATTGTAAATACAGGTAGCTAATTGGATTTTTATGACATTGCTGTCTCAGTCGCGGATTGTTTATTATTAATTATGATTATCAATAGATATACTTTCTGTATTGTCAGTTAGTGTATTTATAAACTCATAACAATGTGTCTTACTACCATTAATAATAACAATGCTTTGTACCTGCTAATATCGATGTCATAAAAAACCAATTAGCTAACTGTATTTACAATCCCATGTGTATTATACATGTATATTAACTCAAAATTTTGAAACTTTAAATGTTTATATCTAATAAACGAATAAAGTTATATTAAAAATTCAAATGGCATTTACTATTGAATTGAAAACTCAAACATTTTATTAAATTTAAAATATGTGTTACCATTAAAAAAAACAAAGTTGACACCCTTACCAGGCATAAGGGATGAACTTAAAAAGTATTACATAGTTAATAATTCAAGAATAATGTGTAACTAAAGATAGTAATAAAAAAAAAATTTTTAATTATTATTATTCTGTAAGTAATTGAGTGGGTTATGATAAAAAAATCACCCTGTATACAGAATGATCAAAATCTGGTAAGACACTCATTTTTTCATAAAATATTGAGAATTTTTAATTTTATTATAGTGAAAAAATATCAAATTCAAAAAACTGTACAATATTGTGTAGACAAACCATTATTTATTTCGTCCCTTCAAGAATAAAAATCCTTATTTATAATTTTCTTAAATGGGAACCCTTATTTTTAACTTAATAATATGATAGAAAAAAAAATTACAAACAATTTTGTTCTTATAATTTTTTTTATCCGATTAACCATTCGTCCATTACAGCTTGTTAAAGTTAAGTGATTTTAGGCCAAATTTCTATTGTCATTTTACTGTATTAAATACAGAAGTCATTATTTTTATTTGCTGTTGCATAAACCAAATTTTATTCATCAAGTTATGACAGGTAAATTAGCTATAAAAATTTATTACGCACTAAATGAGTAATAATATTAATAGATTTAAACCGGGTTATCGGTGTATTATTAATAGCTAAGTCTATGGTTTTGAAAGACTAAAGGATCTAACAAAAATAAAGGTTGCACTGCCACCGATATTATGAAACGTAATAAATGACAATATTTTTTCTGTAAGTCAAAATTTTTAAACAATTATAAAACGTAAATGGTTGTTCGGTTAAAAAAAATTATAAGAACAAAATTGTTTGTAATTTTTTTTCTATCATATTATCAAATCAAAAATAGTGGTTCCCATTAAAAAAAATTATAAATAAACATTTTTATCCCTGAAGGGATAAAAAAAAATGTATTTAACTTCATATTATTGTAGTTTTATAAACTTAATAATTTTTCTTTTTACAAAAATTTTAAATTCTCAATAGTTTCTGAGAAAATAAGTGTCTTACCAGATTTCGATCACTCTGTATATGAATGGATAATTTCATATAAATTGTGACTTATTAAAATAAATATTTTATCACATTATATTACTGAAATAAACATTGATATTGTATACCTTTATTAGAACGTTATTTCATTATTGATATCAGTAAAATATGATATAAACTTTATGATCTATTTTGTAGTTGTTTCAAAAATTAATTAATTTTTAATTATGTCAAAGATTAATTAAAATTTTAGTTGTATTTTTGAAAATGTTTATATTGTAGCTTAAAACAAAATGTATACAAAATTTGAAAGCTTTAAATTTATTTTTATTTAATATGCAAGTGATTTAACTAAAAGATATTTTATTGAAAGTTAATATATTCCATTAAACTAATTATTTATTTCAATGAGTTAAAGTATTTAAAACGTTTTCATTGTTTGAAAAACACTCAACAATTTCAATATAGTATCAGTATTGTTATCCAAGCGATCATAGTTTATTGATTTATGACAATTCCATTAAACTTTAAATAGGCCATTCTCTCTTAAAACTTTTTACATTTTTTCTTCAGTCTTTCGAAGTTTTCCTCGTGTGTTTGCTATAAAATCTGTAACATTAGTTTAAAGACGAAAAACATGTCAGAAACTGTTCTACCATTCATCTGAGATATACGTAAATGTAGCCGATTTTTTCAAACGGTATTTTACGGTTTGTGTTATCATTAATGACACCCAGCATCGGCTGAAAAAGACGATGTCACCTCCGGATTCTGTCGATCAATCAACACACTAAAACTACACCACCATCACGAATAACTGCTATGGACGTGTATATGATAGTTAGTGTAGAGGAGAATACTTTAAAAGTTTAATAACACGGGAAATTCAATTTTTTTAAGACAGGTGGGATTATGTGAGGTTGGGTTGGGTTATGAAGTATCACAAGTTTTTGGGAAACAATCATTAAAAAGATTGTTGAGACTGATTTTACTATTTCACATCATATTACAAAAATTAATTTAATTAATCTATGTCGTGTGTAGGTATAATTTACATAATGCTTGTTTTAATAAACTATGTCCTCTAGCCAACTTTTTATTTGTTTTATGTATGTGTGTGTATAGAATATCCCAAAACAATCTTTAATAATGTAAAAACAAAATGAAATAACACTAACGACAGGACATGGTATTAATATAATCCCTTTTACGATAGAATTTTATTGCTAGTTAAATTACTACAAGTAAAAAGGGAATTGTTGATAAGCGTGTTAACATTTAACACTTAATAAAGACAAAAAAATTGTCTGGGTATTTCTCATATCTATATATCATCGAAAAATGTCTGGATTATGTAGGATACGGTACAAATGTTGCAACACCAGTTTTTGGGAAAATATTATTTTTGTAAAAGTAATTTTAAAAATTGTGTGTTCACCGCAAATGAATAATATTGTATTTTGCATGTTATGGTAACGTTTCATAAGAATAATAATACATCAAAGAAATTCCTCATATTGCTATTTGAACTCTCGAATACTTGAATGTAGCAAATTTGCCTATTTTAACTGCCGTTCAACTATCGATTATGTAAAAATAACTTTGAATTTCTTAATTTATAATAAATATGTATACGATTTATGGCACAGAAAAAATATCGTAGAAACATTATATTTTTTTATCATAAAATACTATTAAAAACTTAAATTTGATGTAGGTATTCATGTGTCAGACAATCCGGAATATATTCAAAAATTGAAATTTTTTTTGTAAAATTGTGATTTTTTTACTTTAACAGCCAATATTACATGTGGGATGGATTTTTTTAAATATTGCAGTATACTCGAAGAGCTTTAATTTGCTATAATTTAAAAGTTCCGGAACATTTTCAAAAATTGAGTTGAAAAAATATTTTTTACATGTATGGGTGGTCATTTTAAATCTTTCTAGTACTCGGGTTTTTTTTTTTAATTTTCAAAAAAGCATATCACAAAAAAACCTATTATCTCTAATTTACTGTGGTAAATTATGTTATAACTGTTAAGTTATAAAGCGTAGAAAAGTTTTTTTGAAAGTGTGGTCTTTTACAATAGCAAATTTTTATATATTTTTCTAAAATTAAGGGGATTATTCAAATTTTTATCGCTGATAGTTTAAACTTTATTAAAATCAGGTTTTTTGACGTATTAATCAATAAAATTGGTCTAGCGAATGATAAAAATTTTCATGAACAAACATAAAAAACATATTATATTATAATATTATTTTTTTTTTCTGATATGAATAATGGGAATTTTACAACTTTTTTTTAGAACTTCAGTTGATTGAGTTTTTCTAAAAAAAGATTTACTAGGGATATAAAGGATAATTTGCATTTGGGATTTCGATAGTTTTGTTTATTGTTTTCGTTAGTGGTCTTATATGCAACGAAAAATAGTGTGAAGGGAGAAAGCTGTTAAGAAAGAAAGTTCTATGTTTCTGGTTTTGTAGAAAATGAAGGGATTATTTCCCTTTTATACGACGCCATTTGCTGTTTTTCTTTAATCATTTTTCTCCTTATTATTTAGGATAGAAAATACTACCTTAATGCTAAGTTCCACTTAGTTATTAACTAATGATTTAATCGTTTTTTTAATTTTATACAGTTTTATAGTAACTATATACGTAAATACATAAATTATACATGCATACGTAAAATATCAATATTTGATATTCAATGCATTTACAGACAATTGTTGATATTTTAGTACATAATTAATAATCTGACGTACGAAAAATATATCAAATAATTATTGAATCATAATTAAATAAGTCATTAGATAACTTACTTTTTAAATGTAAAACTTGAAAATAAATTATAAATATTTGGTTGCTACAGCAACGATCTAATATTTTAAATTAATCATGACTTTTATTATTTTGCAATGTTCCAAACAAAATAAAGAAACGTATGTTTTGTAAACCAATGAACTCATATTACTTATTACCAATATAATTTACTATCTAATAGATTATTCAATTGTATCACAAAATCTTATTAAACCTACGCTATTAGAAATAAATCTAATAGTGTATAGTCGCACATTCAAAATGGTTAGTGATGCACATGTATTTAGAAGCAAGCGTATATCCTTCACTGAACACTTATTTTTGAAGTGGCATATATATACAAACATTTTTAAATCTAAAAAAATACCATGTGGTGAATGTTGGAAGGAAAAAATATAATTGAATTTTGAATCAAGTCATTTTTTTATTAGTTTGATGATTTTTTAAAATAATGAAATTTTTAAAATCTTAAATATTTTATATTATTAAAAAATGACATTTATTAACTACAAATAAATAGTCATATAAACCAGTTGTGACAGATTATTTCCCTTGAGTGTCATTTTGAGTTTTATTTTGCGTGTGAATTCTATTACCGTTGTAAATGCAAACGTTTATAGCTGTGTCCGTATTAGGTATATAATAAAAAATAAAATTTAGCTAGCAGTACTAATAGTAATAATAATAATGATGATAGTAATAGTAACAACATAATAAATAAGTATATCCATAAAGTTCTTATAAAGATTATTCGGTCAGTGAAATAACATAACGAAATGACCGTACATTAACATAAGAAAAAAATGCGTGAAATAAAAGTTATAGTAGCTGGCTTATTTTGAGATATTTTTAATGAATATTTTAAGACTTAATTACATACCACTATTATAATATTTGTATTACTGTATAAGTTTACATTAAAACATTTTATAAAAAATTAGACGTATTAGGTGAAACCAAATTATACAAGGTAAGAAGTTTTGGGTTAAATATAAGTTAAACTAGGACCTCTCTGTCAGAAATGACCGAAACGTCATCAATAATTGTAACTACACAAAGGACCATCAATCACCCAAAAATACTGAACGTGACTTGAAAGTTTAATGCTTCCTTCTTCATTCTCTTTATCGCCATAAATAAAAACTTTGAAAAATTTGTTTAGTAATTGGATAGTACTATATAAAAAATAAACTATACAGTTTTACCGTTTAATAGATAAAAATTCAATACTTAATAAATAAAAGGCTTGCGGCAACAACCAGATAAATCCACTTTTTGAAATTATTTAGGACAAAGAACATAAAGTTTTTATAAACCATTATTTACACTATAATTACGTTGACTAATATTTTGGAATTTTATACACATTTATACATAAACTTTTGATATTATAAAAAAAAAGTTTAACTTTGAATTTGTTGGTCAAAGTTGAAGAGATTATAACTTCATATGGTAGTTGTCGCAAGCCCTTCAAATTTAAACTTTTTAAATGTAAATATTAATCATATAAATACTACATGATAATTGAAAATATTCATTAATAATATTAAAAAATATTTTATATATATACTTTAAACAATTGTTATGACTTTTATAAAGTTCAACACATGCCTTAAATATTAAAATTGCATTTTTAGCTTACGATAGCTTAGTTTTATTAAGAATTTATTCACATATAAAAAAAAAATTATAGAAATTGTGAAATAAATATCTTTTTAACTATTGATGATTACCAGTCATTCCACAATATAGTATTTAATATTGGAGTTAGTAAATGATTATAAATAAAAGATTTTTATTTGATATTTCTAAGATTTAATAAAAAAAATATTTATTTAATATTAGTAAACTGTTATAATTATATTTTGTGTATTTTATACTAATGGTAAATGTTTAATTTCAGGATAACTGTCAAAATTATATTCGAGTTTTGGCAAAAACTTCTTCTGGCCAACTATTGATCTGTGGAACAAATTCTTACAAACCACTTTGTCGGGATTATTCCATAGAAGTGAGTAATCATCTAATAATTAATATTAAATAACATAAATTTATTAATTAAATGTTGTCTAATTTAAAATATAGTCTGGTAGTTACTCACTAGAAAAAGAAAGCCCGGGTCAAGCGGTATGTCCTTATGATCCAAAACATAATAGTACTTATGTTTATGTTGGTGAGTAATTTTAGTGATTCAATTATTAAATTTTTAATTATACCCGTGTAAAATTTCGTTTAAAATAATGTTACTCTAAAATTATTAATAATGAATTCTAATGATTTACAGACGGTAATCTTTTTTCTGCGACTGTAGCTGATTTCTCTAGCATGGATCCAATAATTTATAAAGGACAACTACAGACTGAGCAATACGACTCTTTAAGTCTTAATGGTAATGTTAATATTTTACTATTTTCCTATTGTTATAAAATTATTGTAAATACGTGAATGTACGTATTTATAATATTAGAGTGTTAAAAAAAATAAAGACAATATCTTAATTTTGCAAGACATTGACAAATTGTTTTTCTTTCAGCTCCACATTTTGTGCATTCCTTTGCCAATGGCGACTTTGTTTACTTCTTTTTCCGAGAGACTGCTGTCGAATATATAAACTGCGGAAAAGTGAGTTATTATAGTTTTTTCTTCATCTCTTTACCCACCTCTCGCATTAGACTCAATGTATCGAACTGGTAGTGACCCAAGAAATGACGTTTTTCCCCGTCATTCGATTTTCATAACAAATTACACCTAACTGTCGTGCCAGATGTTTACCAGACGTCATATTGCATATTTAGATTATCTTAAAACTTTGTGTTTTCTATTGGTGGCAATTTAGACGTTAAAAAATTGCCTTAAATTTGACTCGCTAAGCAAACAGTAATTTCACATCTAACAGTTTTCGATTTGTCTTTCGGATGAAATACTTTTTCTTGTTTACCGTATCTACCAGATACTACGCTGGGATTTGTTATTATATTTTTCCATTACTATATGAAGCGGGAGGCACGAGGTTTAGTTGTGTGTTATGGAAAACTGTGATGAAACTCGAATGTACCACCTTCAAATAGCTAGCAAAATGACAAGTTTTTGTCCAAGACACGTTTTACACAAACATGATTTTCTCATAAACGCTACAAGGCGGGTTCGTAATTCGATGATGTGCTCGTCTGGATGTCGTATTTATACGTTTACTCGATTTACTACTGAATCGCCTAGGGAAACAAAATATAGAATCTGTTTCGGTGTGTGTGCATTAACTACAAAAATCGCTTCTTCAAAATACATTTTTTGTAACAATTCTCGATTCTGTTACGCGTTGAAACATTATACTTGGGGTGTGATATTTCCTTCAAAATATTGTCATGAAAATGATAAAATTAATATATTGAATAGATTTTATATCTGTTTATGTATTTAGTATGTAATTATTTTCTTGGTTATAATTATTGTTTGATTCAAAAAATTTTAATATATCTAGATAAATTATTTATAAATAAATAATTTTTTTGTTCATACCTGTGGAGATAAAAAACTTAATTTTTAATTTTCTTTAATGAAAACCCCTATTTTTAGTTTGATGATATGATTAAAAAACATTTTATTCTTATCAAATTTTTTATTCGATTTTACTGTTTGTGTTTTAAAATTGTTTAAAGATTTGGATTTAAAAGGCAAATTCATGATTAATTTCATTTTCATAATACCGGACATAACAATTATCTGTTTCAATAGGCCATAAAAATAGGGGATCCATTAAAGAATAGGCAAAAATCAGAGGAAGGGGTGGAGGTTTAATTCCCCATATTTTAGAAAATGTATGTGTATTTTTATAAAAAAAAAAAAACAAAACAAAAGAATTAAAGTGGAAAAAAATCAATTTAGCCTACCCTTGAATTTGTTCATAAAGTTACGCTTATGATCTTTAAAGTAATTTTTGAATCAAACAACGAATTCTTTACAAAAATTAAAAATTTTCATTAGTTCCAAAAGAAACTAGTGTCTTATCGTTAATTAATCATTCTATATTTATACATCTTATAAATTTATTCGTGTTATTTTCTTTATACAAAAGAAAACTGTGTGTAAACGGTTATAATGATGTCATAAATCACATTAAATATAATATTTTTGTTTTAATTAATAAAATGATATTTTTATATTGTATTTTCTATACTTTTCAGAAGTAAAATATATTTACCACATTGTAAGAAATAATTGAACAATTACCATACGTCAGTATGATAAGTTTAATGTATACGTTAATATTGCATACTAGTAATGTCATTTTACATGTTGTATCGAAAATTTGTACACAAATATAACATTTTTAACACTATCAATCAAAACTTCTTTTTATATTGTGTGTATTAAAAATTTCGCATACATGTATTTGATAATTCAGACATTTTTTTTTTTTATATGCATTTTCCGAAATAAAATATTTTAATTGATGTGTCGATGTGAATAATTTAGCTCCCACGAGTATTAATTTTTACAAAAGATACCTGCGCAATTTTGATCATTTACGTTTTGAGTATTCGTTTGATTTCACCAAAAGTCTTTGTTATTCCATTTCCAATAGTATTTTTGTGTTTTTAATGACATGGTTACTGTTAACAGGAGCGCAAAAGGTAGTCTCTTGAGATTTATACTAATTAATTCAACCGCATTGTTAAGTGTGTATTAGAAACAATAAATTTTATAGTTTGAAGGGGATTTTCATATGAATTCATATGATTTAGTTGAATAGTACTTATTTTTTATATACTTGTTTTTATGTGTGTATATGTATATATAGAACGTATTTTCCCGAGTTGCCAGAGTATGTAAGAATGACCGCGGTGGACCGCAACAACTCAAAAATCGATGGACTTCATATCTTAAGTCTCGTCTTAACTGTTCTGTTCCTGGAGAGTTTCCATTTTATTTTAATGAAATCCGTAAGTAGATTAAAATTAATACTTATAGAATATTTATATTTGTTACTGATTTTAAATAATATGTAAGTATTGTGATCTTATTTCAAAATTAATTTTTTGTAATTTATTTCTTTAATAATGTGGTAAAAGAAAAAATAGTTTGGGTCAAATTTTCGTAATAAAGTATAATAAAGCATACTTGCTAATTTGTTTATTTCTATTTTAATTTTGAAACTTCATATAATTTTTATTAAGATTAATTACTCAAATTTAATAGAACAAGTCGAAAAGATAATATTTGATATAATAAAAATACTACCTATACAAATAGGCTCCTTTTTGAAAAAATATTTTGTACCAGCTTCCATTTTCGAAGGTTTAAATTATTGCATAGCTTGATAGTAAAAATATTTGCATTTTGATTTTATACTCATGTATTACTTAAGGGCAAAAAAGTTATAATTGTTTAGAGTGATTTTATTTAGGATAAAAAGTCACGTCTTGAGTAACCACAAAAAAGTCAAAACAGAGGAGTAAAAATGGAAAATAAGTTGAAATAAGTTTTCTATATATTATGTTTTTTACTCCCTTTTCTACGAAAAAAAAGAAAGATAAACAGTTCATTTTTTTCTCTCTAAACTAATTATTATATTTCATTTTTCTTTTGCTATCGAGGGAAAAGTTTACTGCTACTATTATGGAACGAATAAAATACTTAAGGGAACAAAAAAGATATAATGCCTAAACTGAGGAAAAAATTATTCGAGCACTTAAATGTTAGGAGCTTACACAAAGTTTTAATTATAGTACTACTTTTGTTTGTAGTCACTTTTATCCAATCTTTTTCTCAATTCCTTCTTTTGCCCCACCATCCGTAGTGTATCCGTACATGTGTAATTTTTCTCATTAGCTCCCCAAAAATGTCGAAAGTTATATTTATTATTAAAAAAATTATTTTAGGGAAAAAAATTGTAATTATTCTACGTAAAATGTAATAACTATTGTACGAATTTAAATGGCCCAATAAGCATTCGGAAATGTTAGTCAATAATACTCTATAAAAATGTCCAAAAATAAGTTATTTTTTAATATTATTGATAAACAAAAGTTAAAAAAATAGTATATGAAGGGTACAAGGGATCTTTTTTCGATTCTTATTTTATGGATTGATTGAATAACTCATTAGCAGTAGTACCAAGTAATAAAATTCATACAGTGAAAAATATTTATATTTTTCTAATATTTAAATGTTTTTTTTTTCATTGTTAAAGAGATAATAATTTAAAACTTTGTTTTTGCTTTCCTGAAAAATTTACAAAAATGGACTACAATTTTTTTTTGTCTTTACTTCTCATTTTAGTATGTAGCACAAAATGGTGATAATTGTTTAAAAAAAGTCAATTTATTGAATATACTATTTTTTTTATTAATATTCATACTTGAATAAGTGTAAGTTTACTCTCTGAAAAAGTGAAGAGACTTGAATTATTTAGAATAAATGTTTAATGTCCTAATTTTTGATAAATAAAAATTTAATTTCTATAGTTTCATTCAAGCTGTATAACTGAAAGAATTTCAATATTTTTTTCTAAAATCTATTTAAAGTCATGGTGTTACTTAGGATAATATTGAAATCATATATTTAGTGATTGAATAGGTGGTTTAAAAAGATCTCTTCCTATTTCTCTAACTTAATGTTCTAAGTTTTAACTTTTAAACTAGTATTAGATAGAAGAAATAGATTTTAATTTGATGTACAACTGTGTTACTTTTATTGACATACATTTCATTCCTAGATTACCTCTGATTTTTATCTAAAAATTTTTATGGCTTTTGAAAAGTTAATAATTTATAAAATACTTCTTCAGACTGTCCCTGATGATGGAGACATTAATGTATTCAAATTCAAATTCAAATTTTTATTTAAACTCTTAAACTTAAAAATTTAATAAAGTCCTCTATGTTGTTTTGATTACTAAGACAAAGGTTTGTCAATTTTATTTTTTTGAGGGGAGAACTAAATTTAATATTTGCTCTCTAAACATTTTCTTTATATAAAAATGTATATAATTTTGCTAAATTATATGCTAGCTTTAAAATTTTAATAATTGACTAATTTAATACCTATGTTGATTACCTCAATATTTTAATTCACTTTTTGCAATTATAAAATTACATTATGTAAATTTATTATTTGTAATCAGAAATAATATTTTTGATTTATTGTATATCTTTTTTCAGAATCTGCCACTGATCTGGTACAAGGTAACTATGGTGGAAAGCCATACCAAATGATGTATGGTGTATTCACAACTCCTGTTAATAGCATCTCTGGATCAGCGGTGTGCGCATTTTCTTTAGCTGATATACTTGATTCGTTTGAAGGTGAATTTAAGGAACAAAAAACTATTAATAATAATTGGCTCCCAGTTCCTGGCTCAAAAGTCCCTGATCCAAGACCAGGCCAGTGTGCCAATGATTCTAGAACTCTTCCTGATCTTACGCTCAATTTTATTAAAAGTCATTCACTTATGGACGATGCTGTTCGATCCTTTTATCAGCAGCCCATTATAATACGCACAAGTGTCAAGTAAATTTAAAGATTTATTCATATTTATATTAAACAATCTTTAGTTACAAATCAGTTAATATCCATATAATTATAGTTATAGATTCACTGTTATTGCTGTCGATCCTCAAGTAAAGGCTATTGATGGCAAAACATATGATGTGTTATTTATTGGCACTGGTAATATTGCTATGATAGTGTAAAACAATATCTTTCTTATTTACAATTTTTTATTTTATAATTCTAGATAGTGGAAAAGTTTTAAAAGCAATAAATGCAGCAAGTGCAGATAGTACAGAAAAAGTTAGCCCAGTTGTTATAGAAGAGCTATATGAATTTGGTGGTCCTGGGACAACTGCTGCTGTAAGAAATATTCAGCTTGAAGGGAAAAGGTTGCTAGTTGTTACTGATAGACAAGTTGTCTCTCTTCCATTAGATAGATGTCAAAACACATTCATCAGCACTTGCAGGTTATTTATGACTCAATAAATAATTAATTTAATATATTAATTGAACATATATTTGATGTAAAACTTCAGATATAAATAAAGTTGATAACTATTCAACATGATATGGCTAGACACCATATCTCAGCCTTTGTTACTATTTGAGTTTAACAATTATGAAGTTTAGTCACTACAACAGATGATTATATTTTTAAAAAAGTCCTAAACTATTGCAAGTGATAATAGATTTAAAAAATATTAATTATTTATTATTCAATACATTTTTTGAAAATCTTTTTTTATCACTTTTTTACTTTAATGTTTATCATAAAAAATGGTGGTTAAGCCCTTCAATACCCTGTCTTGATGTTCCAATTAAATAAACATCTCTTTGTGATTTTTATTTCTAATTTAAAACTATTTTTTCAGTAAAAAATAAATTATTATATTGTAAAAAATTAGAAAGAAATACAAATTTCTTCTTATTTTTCCTTGACTTAATTCCAATTACTTGGGGTCTATCAGAAAAAAAAATTCATATTCAATTATTTTATTTCAGTGAATGTATTGGACTTCAAGACCCGTACTGTGCATGGGATAAAGTGAATAATAAATGTCGTTCTATGCGAGAAATAACCTCCAGCCGATGGCATGAATTTTACCAAAATATTCAGAATGGTATGCATAATGAATGTCCAGGTAAATTTTTATTTACAAATTTGATTGCAAATACTATGCACTTAATTAAATTTTTTATTATAAATATTGAAAATATTAGGTATTAACCGTAAAGATATCTTTGCTTCTAATGCTCAAAGTGGTATAATTGGAAAATCATTTGAAGATATTGGCGATGCTAATACAATTAACATTTCACAAGATGATCAAGCGCCTTCTTTTGGTAATTTTTGATACATGTTGTGTTTACTTAACAAAATCCTACATTCTTTTATTGTTTGAATTTTTTTTTTATGATGTCTTCATATTTGTGAAATATAGATTGATTTTAATTTTAAATTGAATTAGAGCAAAATTTTTGTTTGAAATAAACTATTAATATAAAAGTATTTGAAAAAATAAAAAACTCAAGTTAATATATAATAAAAAATAAAAAAAAAATGGAAGAGTTACATTTTATTAAATTATTTTATTATTTTTTCAAATAGGAACTAATAATGATGATGTTAAAGTTGATGAACGTCAAGAAGATGGTTACACTATGGAAACTGTATTAACTGCTGTATTTGCTGCCTGTTTAGCAGCATTGTTAGCTGGATTTATAGCTGGTTTTGCTTGTGCTAGAAGATGCACAAAAAGTGAAGATGATAATCTACCATATCCAGATACTGAGTATGAGTATTTTGAGCAAAGACATAATATGAATGCGTAAGTACTTAAATTATGCTTTTATTCTTTAAATTTAAACTTTAAGACTTGGAATCTAAAATCAAAATTAATATAACTATTTAAATTAATAATTACACTTAAATGTTGTGTTATTTAAAGAAGAAGATTAGGTGAACCAAAGCTTTTACCTCAAGAGGAAGTTACGTATGCTGAACCAGTTCTTATACCTCCTAACAAAGTAATACATGGCTCACCAAAAGCAACACTTAGGCATGCACCTATGCCACCAATGGGATTTTCTCAGTTCCAACCAAATAATACACAGGAAAGTTACTATTCTCAACAACAAAATATAAGAGATCATTTTGGAACACTTCGATCCCAACGAGAACATAAGGTAAAACAAATGAAGTAAATATTTAATTGTTTTAGACTATTAACTTATCTTTTAAACTATTAACTTTTTAAGAATGATGGAAGCAATTATAGGGATGGTTTTGGTACAACTAGAAGTGTAAAAAAAGTATATCTCTGAGGTGCGTCGGAGGGGAGGGCTAGACCGCGTCAAAACAACGCAAATGCTAGCAGCTCATCATCGCCTTCCCCTCCTAGCTCATCACCATCACCACCAGCTTCACCTTCTTTAGCAGCTCGTTTAACTCCTCAACCACCACCACAACAGCAACAGCCTCCATGTAGTTTTATTTATAGAGCTGGTGTATGATTATGATTGTTAATGAAACAATAATATAAATTTCAAATAATTGTAATGTATATCATATGTTTCTGAATATTATGCCAAAAACAAATACAATAATGATTTAATATTGATTGATGTCATGTAGTCATAACATTACATAAATCTAAACTGACTAAAGAAAATATAGACATCTCACTAAGATATTTGAATACAATAATTACTAATTATTGTAACACATAAATAATGTGTTTTTATATTTTAAACTAAACATTAGAAATTTTTTTTAGATTGCTGCAAATGTTTATTTATAAAAAAAAATGTGATAGTTATTTTAAAGCCTTTATTCGTATATATATTTATATATATATATATATATATATATATATATATATACTTATTTTTCTTTTCTTATTTAGAATATTAACTTTCACGCTTTAGGGCTTTATTTTTCATTATATATATATAGTTGTATATGTAATTATATCTTATAAAAAATTTTTTCAAGATTGTAAATTATTATATTAATTATTTTTTAATTATATAAATGCCATTTATATCTCATTGATTTATCTGATAGATTTAAATAAATATATTATGTATTTTTTATTTATCTTTTTTACCATATTAATTAAGTAAAATTATTGATAATAGATTGAAATAAAGTCAATTTTTCTGTAAATATAAACTCAAGTTTTTTTTTATTCCATTTTATAGATTTTCTTTTTACTTTTTTATTTGTCAATACCAAAGAGAGTACTGTAAATTAATTATTGTAAACATAATATACATATTTTTTTAGTAATTTAAATTTATATTGAACAAATTATAAACATTGTATACTTAATAGAATATTGTATAGTTTAAGTAGCTATTTTTACAATTTATTTTCATTGAAATAAAATCTAATCTATATTATGTGTATGCTTATTTGTTATAAACTAAATTATTATATTTAACATGCAAATTTATGCATTCTGCTTTAACTAAATTCTTAATTCTGTATATATTATGATAATTTTGTTTTCATTATTTTTCCATTAAAGTATTTATTCAGTTATTTGAAATAATTATTACTCATAATAGTTATGATTAGACACCAATAATTTAATAAAATATATAAATTTATTACTATTGTAAATTGTTATTATAAAAACAAAATAAAACATGCAAGGTCTTATTTTTCATTTTACAATAAACAAGTAATTATTGAAAATAAGGAGTGCTAAATTAATTCATACAATTCTTTAAATTTTTCATTAAACATTTTATTGGATGTCTATTATTATAGAAAGTGGCTAATCATAATTAAAGTTAATTTTTACCCAGCACATACTAGATATTAATTAAATGCTGTCTTCCAAAATGTAATAACAATTTTCATCAAATTTACTGTACATGTATATTTTTTTTTTTTGCACATTTAAAATATGATAAAAATTGTTTACTTAAGGAAATCACTGTTTGATATCAATTATTCTATTTTGTTGGACACAATCAAATTTGATTGTTTGCATTCACATTTTTAAGTAATGTTATTATTGAGTTATAACTCGGTACTGATTTTAGACTTAATAATATATATTTTAATTGAAATGTTTTATATTAGTAACTGACAAAAATTTTAGTCTTAGTTTACAGTTTTATGTGTTCAATGCAGAAAACTGCCCAGGATACATAAAAGTTTAAACTTAAATTTATTTTAGTAGAATAAACCGTGGGATCAAAAATAAAGCTTCTAAATTTCATAGGAATGAATAATATTCTACCATTTTATAATAAAATTTTCAAAATTCACGGTTTCCTTTTGGCTTATTTTCAATTCTGTCAAAAATATTTATAAGAATTTTATAATGAGAATGCATAACAAAAATTAAAATTTTAGCACATATATAAGATATTGTTAGACTAGTCACAAGCACAGTTTAAAGTTTAGCTTCATCTTATTTGTAATAATCTTTAAAAAACAAGAGGAAAAAATTCACACACTATTTACAATTTTAATTAAAAATAAACTACAATCTTTTCTGTTTATATAAATTCATATAATTAAGTTTGTACATTGAACTCTGAAAAATTAAGCTGTTTTGAATTAAAATACTAAAAAATAATTTTAAAGTAATTTAAAATTTAATAACATCACATTTTTATACATTGGGATAGTTACTTAATATTATAAAATAAGGAGAGATAATTTCAAAATATTTTTGAGGTATGATTGCCTTTTAATATTTATTTCAGAATTAATTGTAATTAGAATATTAATGATATTAAAATAATTATGATATTGAACTGTGCTTAGTTTATTTTTCTACATAATAACAACTTAATAATTATTTATATATTGACATAATTGTATAATGAATAATTATTATTTTAATTTACTGTATTCATTAACACTAACTATCATTCCTATATTAATTATTTATTAATAATGTAGTTTTTTAATTTTTTGTAATTGTTAGTTCTTTTATGTATTTATACATTTTAAGAAATTGATTGTATTTTATATCATTCAATTTTATTTTCTCAATAATTTATTTATCTAGAAAACTAGAAATGTAGACTTAATAAGTGTTTTTTTAACATTGTAGAGCTTGGCACTAACTTGTATGATAAGAGCAAAAAATAGAAAATGCTCCAAGATTAAAAAAATTGCATGCTACATCAAAATTTATCGCATATTTATGTATATTCGTTTATATTTATTATTAAGTTAGAACGTGAACGTTCCATTTAACTGTATAACTGAACATGATTTCTTTAAGTTATATTTAAATGGAATCCAACCAAACGTACTGATTGCATACCTATTACTGATTATGGTTACATATTACTATGGTTAATAGTTTACATTAAATAAAAAAATGATATAAACAAAAAATTGTGTTTTGTGTTTTATTTAATCTCGGTATTTTATAAAATGGTATGGGAAATCTTGGAAATATTGAGTATTTTGTCTGGAATTTTAATTATTTCTTTGAATATTTATTTATTATTTTTATTTTATAATTTGACGTGTATTTTTTTGGAAATTACTTATAAGTGTTTCATTGAGGTAGGAAAGTAAGAAGTGATTTTGAGTAATGATTCCCAGGACTCCTAATAATTGTTATAATTATTAAATATCTCCAAAAAAAAATTTCCAGTCTTTAAATACGTTTATAGAACAATACTGAATAGCGACATTAACAGTATTTTAGTGTTGGGGGAAACCCTCAATACTTGGATATTGAACATTTTTTTTAGTAACACTCGCACTTTGATAATAAAATAAATATATTTTTATTTTATTTGAATTGATTTATATTTACCATTTTTTATAGGATAAAGAATTTACATATTCTTGGCACTATTAAATATCCGAAACGCCGCCATGACATCTATGTCTAATAATTATAGGTTAGAACATTAATAATTATTATCAATGTACTACCCGTTAAACATTTCACCGAGTTACAGAAAATGTACTGGCGTTACTTTAGTATAGTTCAAAATCTGTACGTGAACAGTTTTTACTATATAATTATGAAACACCGACACTGAACATTTTAAATGATATTTGGGATTAACTTATTGCGCAAGAAAAAAGATAAATGAGTGGTAATGTTTTTCCTTTTTTATTTATGTTACTGTACGGCATGACATCGCTTATCAGAAAGAATACTTTACATATTAAAAATTTCTTTTTTCTAAATGTTAATACAATATAAACAAAGAACATAAAATCTTAAACTTAGAAATTTGTACAAGTTTATCATAATAATTTCCATCAGAGAATTTTACGTAAGATAATATGGAATAAAATAACACGAAAAGTCTATTTAATTACTATGTAAGTGCGTAGTTGAAATCTTGTTTTATATCAAAACACATCCTTACGATTTTAAATAGTTATGCATTTATAAAAGACAAAATAAAAAATTAATAAAATGCTAAAGCTTTTTATCAACTAAAAATTTTGATTTATCAGATTTGAATTTTTATATAAATACCCAATTTTTTTGCTAAAGAATGATGGTTAGTATTAAAATATGGCCCTTAAATATTTTGCCCAGGACTAATGCCCTTTTCCCTAAATCGGCCACTGACAATGTGAAGTTATAATAGAAAAATGTGCCATGCTTTATATTTTGCATCTAGACATAAATTGATTTATCTTTATGTATTGAAAAAATCATGAATGCGCGATTAAAAAAACTGATGTTTAATGAATAAGTTACTGCGAGTAGGAATATAAACACTAATTAACCATATTTTCTTATTCAATAACGATTAAGATTGACATTAAAAAACGTGTATCCGGTTATTTTTCACTACGCCATTTGATTTTCATTAGAAAAATAGGACCAATCGCTAAATGTCATAGATAGTAATTTGGTCAGGTAAAAATACGGTGCAATTACATAAACGAATGGGGTGTAATAAAATGTGCGTGTTTAAAATTTCTTTCAGCTCGGTGGACAAATTATGTCTACAGTACAATTACAATTTTTTTATTTGTATCTATCGTGATGCGTACAAATAAATAAATAAATGTTTACTCGTATTAGCCTCATATAAGGTGGCACCAGATGTTCAAGTAGTCTCCCAAAAAACGGGCTATTCTCTTGCAAAGGGCACGCTCTGCGCGTACACGTGGCGCTTGTGTCGTTTCGGCGGCCTCATTGATCTGCAGGAGTTGTGGAGATAGCGGTGGATGCTGTTGTGGCACGGAGTGGTGCTAGGTGGTAGAGTAGTGGAGGCAGTAGCAACGAATCCAACGGCCGGTCGCCGCCTCCGACCGATTATCCATCCGACCTTCTGCGGCGGCGGCGTGGCGGCAGCACAGGCGTCGGTATGTTTGTGTGTGTGACTATGTTTCTGTGTGCACACGTATAGACAGCACCAGCAGGCGGCGGTGGCAGCAAAAGTAGTACCGGGAACTGTAAAAGTCCTGACGGTCGTCCCTGCGGTAGTCGGAAACGTGTCGCGTGTTCGGTGCCCGGAGATTTACTTTTCGCAAACGTCCAAAACTGTAAGGGAATATCACCGAGAAAGTTCGGCCATGGTTCTCTTTACATTATCAGGCCATCTGCCAGAGAAGACGTTAGGAATGGTTTGTTGAGCTACTGCACCATTATGGGAAGTTATGTGCGTGCCTACTACTGTGCATGGCGATCGGCTCGCAACATCAATCGCTGCGTGCAACTGGTGGTGTCGTCGGTGTCTCTGAACGTGTTGTTATTGTCAGTCCAGTACAGTTTACCCTAAAAACTAGACTACAATACTTCCGCCACCACTTGTAAGGTTCTTAATCACACCGACTTATTGGACATGTTGCCCTTTGGCAAATTCCTTATCGTCTTCACCATTCTGATAGCCGTCAAAATTAAAGGTATTGCTCATTAGAAAAGTTTTTTTTTAACTAGACTTATTTAATTATTACTATGAGCTACAGTGTTTTTAATGAAAATAGCAGAAGGATTTGGTGTATCAAAATGTTTAAAACACTCATCTAAAAAGTAGACTTTTTGAATACATGTATAAAAAATAAAATTATGAAATCACTGAAAATTTGATTGGTAGCTTACAAATATTAATTATCAACAGCGTTGTACAAAAATAAACACGAATTACAATTAATGCATGAAACTTGCAATACCTCCACAACTGCAAAAGAAAATTTTACATCTCCAAAAGAGAATTATTAGGATCTAAAAAATAAATATATACATCATTTATGATACATTAATTTAAGGTTCTAGAGCATAATATTTTATAGAACTATTTAATATTATGAGACAGTAAAAATAATATAATATAGTCTTCACGTTCAATATAAAAATTAATTATATTTTTAAACTTTGAGAATCTATAACTCCCCAATTTATTTACTGACAATTTTTATTTATCGCTAATTTAGTAAATTTCATGAGTTTTGTTTCAGTATTGATTAATCAAAATATACAAAATATCAGAACTTTACTATATATAAAATACTTTTTCATCTTTGCATTGAAACTGAAACATTCAAAATATTAACAAATTAACAAAAATAAAAGCAAACGAGCACATAGAATTTGAATGCTGAAAAATAACAAATAAACAAATTATTATTAAAAATGTAACATTTATTTTATTCAATCATTTATCATACTGATGTAGGTTGGGTCATTTAACTCTACAATTTTCCCATCGTAAGAAATTATTTGTTAAATAAATATTTTATATCTAATTTATTACATATTTTAAATGAGGTTATATCAAGTTTTGACTAGCTACAACCTATAGTCTAAACTCGACTGAGAAAACAGTGTATTTTCATTTTCGTGAGTCATTTCGATTTCGTTTTTTCGTTGAAAATCATATATATATACAGTGGAACAGATCTAACTGACAACTCATATAACTTATGATCTACATAATATTATATAATTTTTTTTTTTTTAATCAATTTTACAATATAGAACTATTTTTAAATTATGTTTTATGTTATTTTTCGCAATTACAAAAAATATTTTAAAAATTAATTTTTGTATTAAAATTTTTTTAAGATTTGGAGATAGCCATTTTGTAGATAAGTTTTAAACAAAAATGTTGATACCAAAAACTCTTATATTAATTCAGTAGATACGTTTGTACAGCATTTTGAAGTTTGTTAAACTTTAATTTTTTTTTTTTACAATTTTCTTATGGTATTAAATGTTAGTCCGTATTATGTAAAGTACAGAAGTAAACACTTATTACATTATTTACTGGTAACAGTACGCGATTTCTTTTCCATGAAAATTATTAACATTTGAATAAGTATTTGTAATTAAATATTTTAAATATAGTTCTATATTGTAAAAATTGTTTAAATAAGAAAAATTATAAAATGTTATGTAGATCATAAGTTGTATGAGTTGTCAGTTAGATATTTTCCACTCTGTATATATATTAAATGAAATGATCCATAAATTTATGTAATGACAAGTACAAATTCTAGTGCAAAAACAAACAAAAAGTTTATTCTACGATTTTGTGTTTTCACAGACTCATGTCATTCTCGTCATATGTAATAATAACAAACTAATATAAAAATAACTATGGTCCATTCCTAAATTTATTTTTTCTTAGTTTTTAAGTTAATTATTCCTATAAAACAAAAACATTACACTTGTTAAAATTGTTTTTACTGGGTTTAATGGAAATCATCATTTTTTGAGATTATTTAAATCAGTGTAAACAGCTGATCCAATAATATTCCAAAACGGCGTAATAGTTATGCAATATTAATACATTCATGTTCACTATGTTAATGAACATCAGATCAACGATGAATATTTACTATATCATTATTTATAGTTTTCATAATGCTACAAAAAATATTACATAAATACGTCAAGCTTAAAAGTATATAGATAAAAAAAGTTGGCTACAAATTAGTTTGATATTAAATCATCCCAGTTTTTATTAACATAGTTATAATATGTCTTTTCCCTTAGCTTCACTTTCAACTTCATTCTTTTGTACTTATTTCATTACAATATCCCTCAAACTATGCTTGAGTATTTTTTTTTTTTTTTTAAGATTTTTGATAAAATAAATAAAGTAAATCAAAAGAGTAATGTAATATGAGAAAAAATAAGGTATATTGGTGAAATTGTATTAATGTACTATGTTAATCAAAGGTTAGATTAAAAAGGATGCATCTATGTGGGGGTGGGGTCTACTTGGTAAACACAAAGCGTACCGCGGGTGATATTACAATTTGTGCCAAAATAAATTATACAATAGATGACTTTTTTTTTTTTTTTTTACATAAAATATAGAAAAAAATTTTCTTGTCAAGCAAAATAAAAAGGTCATGGAGGAGGCAGAACTGAGCACCCTGAGAGGTACAATTTCTAAATACAGTCCTGGATATTGTTGATTTATTAAAGATTTAACCATTCATATTGTGAGTCGAGTTAACATTTCTTTTGTCTAATTTTATATTTGAAATGATGAAAGAAGAAACTACCAAGGAAAGCCACCAAGCGCAGTGGGTAGAAATACTGTGACGAAATAGATATAAAAGTAATGAAGTTAAGAAAAAAGGCGTATTAATAAATAAGTTCAAAAATACTCGGATGAGTTGATACCAAACTATTTTGTAACCAGCTTTTTCTGTATATAATCTTGAGTATGGCGTATTATTATTACATATTTTTTTGTAGCATATCAATTATTTTTTACAGTTATTTATTGTCATAATTTCTTAAAGAATTTAAATAATTTTTAATTTAATTTTTTTGAGTATATTAGTAAATTTCACGCTGAAGTGTTTAATTTCATTAATTTGAGAATGTACAACTAAAATTTAAATGTACATAAAAAAAAGAGTAATACAACTCGCAATTTTCTATTTTGCTAATTTTTGCACTTTTACTAGATTTTAAGCTAGAAATTTTCCAAACAAAGTTTATTACTTGTCTCTAGTAACTAAAACAATAAATATTAAACTTAAAAAAGCTTTCACGAAATTTGAGTTTTTTTTTTATAACTTGTTTGACAAAAATTGAATAATGTTACAGACCCCCCCAGATATTAACATATTAAAGTGTTAGGATGCTAGAATGTCTTAAAATTTGTTGAGCACATCTAACAAGAATTTAATTAAATAGGATCTTCTGCTCAAAAATTGACGTTTAAATTCATTAAGTGTTGTTAAGGTGACGTTAGGAAGTGATTTTGAACTTTTTAAATTTTATTAAACTGTTGTCTGTATAAGATATTTTCATTTGAACTTTCAAAGATCGAACATATAATTCTATTAATTAAATTTCATAATAATAAAATGATTTATTTATTTACTTATTTTAGAAAAATGCTTAATAATGTTAAAATAACACAATGATATAATCTACATTTAATATCTTTATACTTTTCAATTAACTATTTAAAAAAATGTAAATAAATTATTATTTGAAATACAACTTATCTCGAGGGTTTGGAAAGTTAACAAAGTAATTAAAAAACCACATATTACTTTACACGATATCCATTCATAAAACATTCAAATGTAAACAAAAAGCATGTTTTTATTTTGTAGTTGGAGCAATTATTTTAAATAATAAACAGCAATTGAATATGCTGTACGTTTGTAATTTAAACCATGTCATTTGTATACATGTTTTTAGGTCACATCATATTAATACGACGAATATATATAGTAATTCAAAAGTATAATATTTATGTGATTTTGATATCTTGGTAAATTACCGAATAAAAATTAATTAATTAATAGGCAATATTAATTAAAATAAAGCAAAATGATCCAAAAAGTTAATTTTGTTTGTATAGAAATGTGAGTAAAATAGAGTTGAATTATAATAAAGATATTTAATAATGTTCAGCGTCAGTTGATGAATAGTTACTGTACGTTTTTTAGGTAGGGCAGGTGATAGTGTAATACATAAAGGCGAGACACTGCTATTATAATTCCAAGAAATGTTCAGATTAATATCAAAGTTTACTGAATTTCGTGTATCATATTAATATATTTTCTATTTCGATCAAACTTTGATAAATATATGTTTTACTAGTTTTCATGAATAAAATCCACGAGGTATAAAGGAAATTGAAAATGGGAATAAAACAATTATGTCAACTAAAAATGATTGTCATAACGTTTGACAGCTATGAATGGACGTAATGTTGATTTATTTTTTTACTTTTTTAGTATTTGTTTTCAAAGTCAACATATACTGTGTATAATATGTAGTTACAAATTTGACAGCTATAAACTTATCCTGAACATATTATTACATGATAATATTTATTACCGAGTATAAATCTTAAAAAAAAAAGGGAAATAAAGAGGATGGAAATTGAACTACACATTAAAGTATTCAACCAAATATTTATTTGGAAAATGTATACATTATTCTTATTATTCGTGTACACGAATAACTATTTAAGAACAACAATTTTAGACTTAATCATTAGTTAACAGAAAAAACTGTGAATTAATCGATTTTTAGATTTTATAAATTTCATTTTCATTATTTTTTATAATTTCTAATTTATTATTAAAATAAGTAGCATAGCCAAGGGGAGTCTAAACGAGCAAGGAACCCTTCCGGTAAATTTTAACTATTAACGGTTTAAGATTTTGGCATTAGTAAGATAAAAAAAAAAATATGTTTTTATCCCCTAAATCAGAGGCAAATCCAATCCTGGATTTGCCACTGATTAATAGAATATCTTAGTGTATTGCGACAATTGCGACTAGGAAGACATTCTGCAGTTTGGATATTGTACTTGGTTGAAAATGTGCAAGATTAAAATTAATGAGAAATTAAGAATTACAATTAGGAATTCATGAGGTATCGCGCAATGAGTTTACGGGACAAATATTTTAGACCGGTGATTGTATTTTGCAACTAAAATCAAAGGCTAGTACCAGGAATTTATAAAGACTAATATATGTGACCATAGGTCCGGATGTCTCGATAAAGTGTCCGTAATAATGTTATCACATAGTGTTAATATAGTCATAGTCTGGTATCCAACACAATATTGTGGTCAGACCTGTTTGCAAACGCCGTCAGCGGGACTACTCAGAATCGAAAGCAGTGCATCGTGACTGCCGTAACTGAAATCATGGTGACTGTTTTAGTCTCGGCAAAATATGCTATTACAAAAAATGTTGAAATGAGTTTTGTGTACAGAACAACAGTTGCGCCATCGTGGACGATCGCTGGGACGAGTTGCGCCTGAAGTGTACCTTACCGTTTTATTAAACATTTGCAAAATTAAAATTTCGTACCAGGAATTCATGAGTATTGTGGAAGAATATTACATAATTTATATTTTAGGCCGGTACCGGATATTTGTTAACAAGATTCACTATCTAGTACCAGGAATTCATAAGGACCAATGGATACATATGTTTAGATATTTCGAAAAAGAGTCCAGTGTTACGCTAACGATTTTAAAGCGGCCACTAACTTTTCTCAACTACATGATCGAAATACTGACCATGTTTCCTGTCCATTCTTCTGATGTTAAGATTTATCATTTCACTAGAAACTCTGTACTGCGAAGTCTATAGGTGACTTATGATTTTTGTCACCATGTAATCAATTTGTCAACTTGTCAAAACGTATTTTAGCATACATTAAATTCCATGTCGGTTTTGGTTTTTTCTTGGGTAGTTTAACTCCAATCCTTCTTTTTAGGGAATGCTTTTGTATTTTTGAAGTTTTTAACAAAATGTATTTTATCTGTCGAATTCTGAATTACATTTATTAAAATACAATATCCATATATTATTATGTCTAAAAATACCATATCCTAATTGACTAATGGGAATTTTTTGGAAATTAAAATCAATTGAATTTATCTACGCGATACTCGTTAAATGAAAGCGTTCACATAAAACTAAAAATATAAAAGTAATATCATACCAAGACGGCCCGTTTAATTTTTTCATAAATAAAGTTGTTTTTATCACATGATGAAAATTTTTTTCTTTTCGAATCAAAATGTATTCTTTAGTTTTTTGCCAGAAAACGTATCTCGGATGAAAAGGTATGTATAACTTGTATTGTACAACGTTATTCTTTGTGTTTTCGTTTGAGGAATACTCGTTCTCATTGATTCTGACAAAGCTATTCAATGGCTTATAAGTAACTATAATATCTGATCTAAAATTTACTCAAGAGATGTTTTACAAAATCACCTGAAATAACAAACGATGATTTGTTTATTTATTCCAAAGACGGACAGTCCGGTGTATTATTTAAAGTAATTATAATTATAAATTGTATTTTTTTCTTATAATTTAATATTTAAACCACTAAAAATATTTTTAAAACGAATTTATGAAATACAATTTATTTTAAAGGTAAAGTGGCAAACTGTCCAAAACTCAAACCGAATTTTAAAAAAACTCTAACCTCATAAAAATTGTTTATTATTAAGCTCTGATTAAAAAATAGATTCAGGTTAAATATTTTAAAAATGTTGTGGTTTTTATGTTTTAGATTAATATTAAAACATCAAATGTCATAAAAAATTTAATAAATATAACGTTTTTAAAATGTATTAACCTTATTTTGATAAAATAAGATGATTTTAATCCAAAATATCAATGAAAAAATTTTGCATTAAAAAAAATTAGTTTTTCAAAGTAATAAAACATAACTCCTGATAATATTTTAACAAAGCAGATGTCTGTGTTAGAAATGCACTTTGTTGGTACCAACGTGTCATTTGTACTAAAATATTTAAAAGACCATTTTTATATGAAATCCATCTGTGCGCGTGTGTTACAAAAAAAAAATATATATATATATATATTAATTTAAAACAACTTTGTTCAATCAAAAAAAATAAAGTGATATACTCAACCTCCGGTTAGAAGACACTATCACCTTGGATCGAATTCTAGATAAGTCGGCGGTACGCAGACAATATTTCTGATGTTCGCATCAGTGTATACTTAATAGCCGTGTAAACAGCCGGATGGCACGTATTGTATGCCTTTCCATTGAAATCGGAATAGTAGGGAAGGTCTGCTAAAGGTTGGCTGCCATTAATAGGAAATGTAACATAAAGATTGGCATGGAACGCAAACGAAATAATCGTTTTGTATCCGTTTTTGGTTTGTTTAGTTAAGAACTCCCCAACAACAACGTTTACAACTGTAACAGTGTTTAAGTGCTGATGCCAATTGGTTTCCGAGCAGTACTATGCCCGTTTAATTTTTATGAATGCAGAAAAAAATAATACTGAAGGTGATATGGGGACGCCATGTGGAGTGTAATGTCCAGAGACGTAAACTTGATATCGCAAAACGTCCAAAGCTCGTAAAACTCGACTTATTAACTATAATTTAGTGCTGTTTGCCAAGCTTAATCATTATCGTATCAAAATTGTAAAATATATTGGCTTCCTACAGACTTTCAAAGTAATATATCAGGAAATGCGTTAGGAAGAGTACATTACGGTGTAATAGAAACTCAACATGTTGGATACTAATAAAATATCCTGCGATTGAGGTAATTGAAAGAAAGGACTGTTTTCTGCTATGACATGTGATTTATTGATTTTATAACGAATATTTTACCTTAGGCCAGTTACAACTTTCACAAACTATCAAATATAAATAATTGTTTTTGTGTATTGTTGATTGTTTTTCAAACTGCAGCTACTAAATTCTTGGCACGTAAAGTCATTAAGTAAACAAAGAAAAATGTAGAAAAAAGGAAATAATTTCTTCTACGAGAAAAAAAATTGTATTCTCGTCTTCTTAAACATTTATTATATATAATCTTTCAATTAACATAATATTAGATTAAATGATAATTCTTAACGCATTCATAAGGTCGTTTAAAATGAACACTCTGTATAATTAGAGATAAATGCTAACTTTTAAACAAAGTTTACAAAATTTATATTTTTAGATATACTTATGTTATAAGAAAAGCATTCATTGGTATTATATTCATCTCAAGTTTACTTTAATTGAAAAAAAAAAATTCAGTAATTATTATCCCATGACTTTATACTACGGGTTTTTTAATATAGAAAAACTACTTGACCGCAATTTCAGCAGAGTTTTCAAAATCATTTTCTGATAGTCATCTTAATTAATAAACTTAACGAAAACTTTTTACGTTACTCTATAACTGGTGAAGACTTTTTTCAATAGGCCTCTTACATTATACAAATACTATAACAGAAATAATACTACTGAAATTGTAGTTTATATACAAATTATTTATATATTTTAATTATTTCCATTTTCATTATTTGTTATTATCAAAATGGTCGAAATTGTTGTTTTAGTTATTTAGATGATATTTTTTTTTATCTATTAAGCTTTGCAAGATTTCGATTCTGATATATTTTAATTTAGTTTAACTGTTTTATTATGTTTTAAATGATTTTGTGAAACACTTTTAGACATTTACCAATAAATCATAGGTATGAAGTATTATAAAATATATTGTTTGACGTCCATTACATTTACCAACCGTGACGTGATGACGACATAATTCAATTTTCTGTATACTCGAAAAACAATAGTTTTCTACTTAATCACTCTTTTCTGACACTTCTGGCTTCAGTGGTAATTTTATATGCGTTTATTTTTAAAACCTAATTTTTAGAATACATATTTTTGTGTATTCTTAATAAACTATAAAAATGAAACATCATATTGTGAAAATCAAATATATTTATTATATTAGAAGAGATTTCTTAAATATTTAAGAAATATAATAGTAGTGCTTAAATCCCGTTGATCACCACCCCTTTTTTAGTTTTAAATATTACCTGAAGTCGCTCCATCCGTAATAAAGAACAACTAATTGATTTCTTTAAATTTTCACTATTATTAAATAGTTTTAATTTTTAAACAATTTTCACATTTGTATAAGAAAATGTAAAACTATTATACATGGCAATCCACCATTATAAATGCGCATAATTAAGCCAAATTACTGTTTTTTTTTAGCTTCGATGCGAAGCTGAGAAGGTATTGGTTTTACTAAGATGTGTTTTTTTTTTTTTTTTTTTTTTTTTGTCTGTTACCACTTTTTCTCAGCTCTCACCGAACCGATTTCTTTCAATGATACGTCAAAAGATCACAAATCGTATCTAGTCGAAGACATTACCCTTAAAAATTGAAAAAAATTCCCTCGTTCCCCGTAAAAGGGGGAAACCTCCAAAAAAATTACAAATTTAAAAATCGCTAATTTTCGAAATTTTTTCAATTTTTTTTACTTAAAAGTGCCATAACTTTTTCAAAAATAAACATATCAATATAATTCTTTTTTATATAGATGCATAATATCATTACCTTTCATTTGGTATATTTTTTTCATAAATTTAACCCTTAACCTGCCCACAAGGGGGGATTTAAAATGACAACTTTTTCACAAAAAATTAATTTTTTTAACTTAAATTTTGAAAATGTTCCGGAAGGTCTGACACTTTTATATATATCTTAAATTAAAGCTAATGTAATATGCTTTATCATGAAAAAAAAAAATTTCGGACTTTATCTTATCTTCATGGTGAAAATGGCTACCGAATGCTATTTTTGTGTGAAAATTTTCGATTTTGTATTTTCCATTTTTAACTTTATTATGCTATAACTTTTTGAAAAATGTATGAATCATTACAATTTTTTTATGAGAAGTAGTATTTATATAGATCTTTCATTCGACATACTGTTTTTTTAAATCGGACCATTTCCCTAAATACAGGGGGGATTCAAAACATAAAAATGCATATAGAAAGTAGAACTTTTTCAACGTAACTTTTGAAAGTGTTCCGGAAGGTCTGACACTTTTATATATATCTTAAATTAAAGCTAATGTAATATACTTTATAATGGTAAAAAAAAATTTCGGACTTTATTTTATCTTCATGGTGAAAACAGACATTAAACTTAATAAAAAAAATACGATTTTTGTAAAAAAATTCTTTTTTATATTTTTAACTTTATAATGCTATAACTTCTCGAAAGATGTATGGATCAATATAATTCTTTTTTTTGTAGATGCATGATGTCTTTACCTATCATTTGGTATATTTTTTTTATAAATCTGACTTTTTACCTGCCTACAGGGGGGGATTCAAAATGACAACTTTTTCACAAAAAATTGACTTTTTCAACTTAAATTTTGAAAGTGTTCCGGAAAGTCTGACACTTTTATATATATCTTAAATTAAAGCTAATGTAATATACTTTATCATGGAAAAAAAAAATTTCGGACTTTATTTTATCTTCAAGGTGAAAATGGCTACCAAATGCTATTATTGTGTGAAAATTCTCAATTTTATTTTTTACATTTTTAACATTATAATGCTATAACTTATTGAAAAGTGTATTGATCAATATAATTTTTTTATGGGAAATACTATTTTCTAATAATCTCTTTTTTATTCTACATACTTTGTCTTAATCAGGATATTAATAAGGAACTAGCAGTTTATGAAGCTTTTGGAATAATCCACCAATTTTTTAAAATTAAACACTATCTAAAGATTTGCATCGAAGCGTTTTTTTTTGATAGTGATTTTAATCACTGTCAGATATCATTATACTTGATCCAACTATGCCACGTCACCACTGTGCCGCGACCCCCCTGTGCTGGGTTTTTTAAATATTCTGTTATAAATTTCACTATATATTATACTGATAAAGTAATATATAAATTAAATGAAACATTATTATCTATAAATATATTTTAAAATCATAATTTTAAGTTCAACAGTTTTCGATTTACAAAAACATGGATTTTTATAAAACTAGCTCCCATTTTTACTTTTTTGGTTAATAAAATAATGATAATAATATTATTGAATTTTTTACACATAATAAAGTGGATTAAATGTCGGTCTACTTAGCTCAGTCGATAACGTGACGTGCTTAGGTACGCAGGTATTTGTGTTCGATCTCATTGCACTGGATTATGTAGATTTTCCCGTCCTCTCCAGCACAAGTAATAGCTTTTAGTGAAGACGTTAAACGTGATTAGATATTTGTTTCTTATAACTTAAACATAAAAAACATACGATACGGTTTTGACGAAAACGTATCTTGTTTGCGTATTAGTTTTACAATATTAAAGTGGAAGCGAAAACTTAGTATAATAAATAATTAAGATTTTTTTTTATTGTAATAATAATAAAAAAGGAGTTTCTTTATTTGTTTTCACGAGAATAAATAATTAATATTAACATAATTCGACGTTTTCGGTAATTGACGATGATTTCGATGTGCGGCTAATACTGGAGACGAGTGGATACTTAGAGGATTACAACAATTGAACTTTGTTCAATATAAGATGTCGTTTTTAATGCACGGCAGAAGTGGATTGAAGGAATTGTGTCTGGAAAAAATAGAATAATCTAAGGGTCTGGTAGGACGAGTAAGAAAGAGAGGAGAAGGCAGTACTAGCGCAATGCTATTGCTCATAGAGAAGCAGATAAAGATATTACTTAAGATCGGGAAGAGTGTTAGGTCGACAATATCTAACATTCAATGCAATTGGCTTCACTGAAAGTATAGTTAAACCCGGTCGAGGGAGCATGTATCGTCCGGCCGTCAAGGTAAGTGTTGTAGATAGATAAAGGCCAAAAGTTTGAAAAAGTCTCTACTTGTACCGTTTACCAGTCAGAGAGTGGTCAGTGCAAAATATAGCAAACAGAAACGTATTAAGGGGGTGCTAGAGGGGCGTTAGATTTATACATAGCCATGTTTGATTTTTTTCAGATTCGCATAAAATTTATTTGCTTATCAAAGCGATGCAGAGGAAAACAAAAAAATCCAGTAGGGTTAACACATTAGCACCCGGGCTCCAAATTCTGCATTCGTCTCTGGTAATTAATCAGTAAGATTAGGTCGCAGTACTGAAGCGTTAAATAGTTTACGATTAAAGAGTTAGATTGAGTTGCTCACCATTCCTCCGTGTTAACCTATTTAAATTCAAATAGAAAACCTTTTTTGATTTTACTTATTTTGTTGTGTTTACACATAACGTATAAATTTTGCATCAAATTGTATAGCTTAAATAAGTCAAATGCGACACTGTGCGTTTAATTTCCATTTTGTTTTTTCCTTCCTTCGTTTGTATATTGATTGACATCTTGAAATTTTGACAAAATTTTTTTTTATTTTATTGATTGTAGTTATACTTTATAAAGGGATTTTATACCTTCATATGTACAGGTATTAACTTATCTATTCTTTTTTTAATTTATTTAAACTAGAAAAACATACAAGTAGTAAGTTTATACAATAAGCACTTAAACATTAATCAAATAAATATGAAAATGAACAATGTGATGTACTACTCAACAGTAATTCTTACTGGTTGAACTTAAATACACTGTGTGTATTATAATATTTATTATAAAAATAAAAAACGGTAGCACAGTGGGGTCGCGGCATAGTGGAGACATTGCATAGTTGGGTCCAGATAGATTTAATCTGACAGTGATTAAAATCACTATCATAAGAAACGCTTCGATGCAAATCTGTAGATAGTGTTTAATTTTAAAAAATTGATGGATAATTGCAAAATTAACATCAACTTCTATTAAAATAAAATACAAAACCCATAATTTGAATACAAAAATAGCATATTTTTGAATACGGCAGCCATTTGCGTATAGAAGATAGGTCGTCGGGACAAATTTTTTTTTTTCATTTTGTAGTACATAAAATAAGCTTTAATTTTATATATGTTTGAAGGACGCAGTATTTCCGGAACATTTTCAAAAATTAAGTTGAAAAAGTTCATTTTTGTAAAAAAGTTACTATTTTAAATCCCCCCAGTGAACAGAATAAGTGTTAGATTTTCAAAAAAAATTATATCAAATGAAAGGGAAATATCTAAGGTTTCAATACAAGAAAATATTATTTTTATTTGTTAATTTTTGAAAAAGTTATGACAGTTTTAAGCACAAAAAACATTCCGATAAAAAGTAATATTTATCGCAAATATTACATTTTTTTTTAATTTTCGACAGCCATTTGCGTATAGAAGATAGGTTGTCGGGACAAATTTTTTTTTTTTATTTTATAGTACATATAATAAGCTTTAATTTTATATATGTTTAAAGGACGCAGTATTTCCGGAACA
>NW_026099572.1:38598271-38666162 GCF_025091365.1 Daktulosphaira vitifoliae | reverse complement strand
GGGGAAAAAAAAAAAAAAAAAAAAAAAAAAAAAAAAAAAAAACACATCATAGTAAAATTAATACCTTCTCCGCTTCGCATCGAAGCTAAAATATAATTCAATAAAATTATATTTTAAGTTTAGAATTAAAGTATGCTTTTGAAATATTAATTATTTGCACTAAAATATACGAAAAAAAAATTAATTTTTAAACAAATAGTCTTATCAAAAAATCACTCAAAAGTTACATTTTAAAAACATCCGTAAATTGAGTAAAATATCCATTATTCTGTAAAAAAAAAAATAATTAATTCAAATTTTCCTATCTTTATAACTTGAAAATATTAATAAATACAAAGAAAATATGGTTTTAGTTCACATGTTTAAAAAATTTAATTATTATAAAGTAGTAACGTAGAAATTGTTATTGTAATAAGTCTTTTTACATTAGTAAATCATACACATACCTAAATTAAACAAATATATATATATATAGGTAGAACTAAATTAACATTAAGAGTTAATGGGCTTACACTGTTTTGTAAAATATCTCAGTTTTACATATGGTGTATCAAGACCAGGCCAGAGAAAAGTAATAAATAATGTCATAATTAAACACTTAAAATGAAAAATGTTGTCAAAAAGTTATAAAACAATGAAAAACAACATCCGAAAATTTATGCTATCGATAAACGTAAAATATCATTAAACATAATTCAACTTGCAAAACGATTCTTATTAAAACAAAAATAAATCATTTTTAAAGGTTATATTTAAAAAATTCAATGTAAGTAAATAATCGTCATTTGACCCTTATTAAAAACTCTTTGTAAATTATGTTACGAACCATTTAAATGTTAAACATAAAAATGTAGTTGTGTTAAAACACTACTAAACAAAATAAATTGAGTATTATTTTAATATTATAAACGTTAAACATAAAAATTGCATTAAAATGTTAAAAACGTTTAATTAAATTATAAGATAACCTTATAATATATTTAGAAGTTAAATGAAAAAAAATAATTTTAATTCATTTTAGATTGTAGTTTTAAGATTTTTTAATCTTTGAACTTTTCAACTACTATAATATAAGTAAACATTTTTATGACAGATTAAATATTTAGTAATTTGTTAGTTGCAACACTTCTAGTAACATTGTTTGTATTTCCCTAAATTATAATTATTTTTAGCACAACACTTAAACGTTATAAATTTGAAATGTTATTTGTCAAAATGTACAAGAGAGACCTTAGTATACATTATATTGCATGGCGCCAAAGTGAAAAGTTTGGATGAAAGTTTAGGGAGTATAATTCAAGGTATTATAGATAAATTGCCCGTCAGCTCGATGTGGTCACAAAACTTTTCGTTTAACTATGAAGAAGTGATCTAGTACTCTGATTTTAACTAAACAGTTCAAAATTCAAAATAAGCAACTTGATTAAATAAAAGATTTTATAGTTATGATTATTAACATTTGCTCGTGTTTAATGAAATATTTTTTAAAAAATTAGGTTTTTTAAATTTTTTGATCTTCATATTTTAGTATATTCAATGATGACTAAAATAAGTATAAAACCCAAGTCTTTTATTATTATTTTTTTTTTTGTATTGTTTTTGTTATTTTAGAAATGTTTATCCCTAGAAATATTTCCATAGAAATCATAAAAAGTAACTTCAATAACTTTTGGGTAAATTTATATTATTTTTATAACTTTCAAAAATTACATTTTTTATTTCGATTTTATAAACAAATTTTCATGGTTTTTTTAACATTGAACCTTAGAATATTTGTTTAAGACAAATTCAATTTAAACTTTACACTAGATATACTATTAAACGACGAAGAAAAACATAGTTTCTTTTAGGAATTTAAAATTTCAGGCCAGTTCTTTGATTTACAACGTCTATTTAATGGTAATTTATTTTCTGTACAAAACAAAAAAAAACGATCATGAACTTCTAATGATATCGGAATATTAATTCACTAGAAATGAAATCAATTTCATTGGGTAAAATATCTGATTCGATTGTGTTTTTCAATTCAGTGTTAGTGAGCAGACAACAACTGATTTTTTTTTTAATACACAGTTGTCAGGAACATTGGTCGACGTTATAAATTTTTTTCTTCACGATGTCGACGCTTTAAATCTTTTTCTCTCTTCGAAGTAATTGTGTTTTGCTACGATCGATTTCAATGACACGAGTATAACGATGGTTACGATATAGAGAAGATGAGAAAATCAGAACGTAAAGCACAGACGAAGAACTGACTGTTTTTTGTCGTAAAATAGAGGGAGAATACAAGTAAACGCCTAAAATAAAACGAACCATTTCTTAGATTAGACCTAAGGGGGGCATAATCGGATGGTCATAATATATAATTTTTTACGTCTTTCCTTGGTCAACAAAAAATTATATTTTAACATTATTAATGACGTACAACTTTGTATTGTTTATTTTACATATGCCATTTACGATTATTAGATACAAATTATGTTTATTATTAAAAATTTAAATTATTTATAAACGCGTCAAGTGAAACTTTTTATGATATTCATTATCCTTTTTGCAGTCATTTGGAATAAAAAAATAATAATTTTTCATGAATGTATACGGGAAATAAAAATAGAGCTAAAATGTTTACTTTTTATTATCTTAAGATATTTATTATGAATAATATTTTTTATTACATGGCTTATAAATTTACACAGCTAAATTTTTATGAATGTGATATCAAATAAGAAAATAGTTATTGATTTATCAATGATAAAATATTGGGTGTTCTCATCATCGATAAAAACGAAAATATAACTCATTAAGACATTACCAGAGAAATAAATTTTATTTTGAATTAAAATACTAATACAATCTAAAGAAAAAAACAATCAATGTGAAATAGGTTTACTAATCAATATCATTCAGACAAAAAAGTTATCATTTCATGTGTAAAAATGATAGATATTTTAAATAGTCACACAAAATACCTCAATATGATAGATTTATTTGTATGACATATATAATATATGCTGTATGTAATAAGATAAAAAATAGTATTCTCCTACTATAAAAAACATTTTAAATATTTAATTAAAAAAAATCTGAATCATAAAATTCAAAAAATGGTACAAAATATAAAATAAATAAATTGCCAATACTGGCTAGCAATTTACAGGAGTGTATTTACAAGAGGTCCATGAGTTCAAGACGCCCTCTAGACATAAATTTGTAGTAGCCGGGAAATGGAGGGGTGAATCTCCCCACTATTCTATGTTATAAAAGTTATCTGAACTCTCCATGCAAAATTACTAAATATGTCATAGTTGTAATATTTTATCGTTGAAATGTATGACGTATTCACTATTGTAATCTAAAGATTTAAATTTTATTATTCAAGTCGATAATTAAAAGGATTAATATGTAATATATTTTGAGAACATACCTCAAGAATAATTTTTTAGTTTTTTGTCAGAATTATAACCATTTACGTTTATTTTAATATTTAAAAATCATTGTAACTAAAATAATTTTGTTAGGTGTTTAAGATTTGTTAAACTATCATATTTATCAACTTGCCCTAATTTATCTTATAAAACGATTGAAATTTGTAAAAAAAAAACTACTTTAATATTTTTTTAATGTAATAAAAACTAAATATTTTATTCGATTTTTCTTTTAAGTGCATTTCAAACTGTTCTCTCTCTTTACCAGTGTATAACTTCAAGATTGGGTGGTCTTTTTTAAGTAAAATGTTGATTGTAGTAACTTTACTTTAAAGGTTAGGCACTTAGCGAACGAGTTTTAAAAGAATTTGAATTGGCTATTGCAAATATGTATAATACTTATGGGGAACATAAAAAAAAAGTATAAAGATTGAATCTTATGAAGTAAAAAGGAAATAAAAACAAGATTAAATCAAAGCCAGAGTAATAATCTCAATAGTGTAAGAGTTGTTTGATTTTATACATTTATTTGTGTTAATCATTTATGTTACATTATATTTATCAAAATTATTGTTACTATTTTATTTTATTGAGAAAATATTAAAATATTATTTTAAAATAATAATAGTAAAATATTATTTTAATTTGATCAACATAAAATAATTGGTGAAATATCCTAACAGGAGAAAGTATCATGAATTATGCGTACTTATGAATATGCAAAACAAGACTAAATCAAAAGATAGTTTCTGAATACTTGAATTGTTCACAAATGATCCAGAATGTATTATATAGACGAGGTCAATGGAGATTAAAACAAAGTATTGTACATTTTAATGCAATAAAGAACATAGTAAAGCATGTACGACTTACGGTGAACTTTTCAAATGGCATTCACTCATCCGCATCTGTCACTAATTCATCTCAACAATTTATTTCCATATCATAAAATAGAAATGTAGAATTCGATAAAACATTGAGAAGGTCATAAATCAGTTTATTTTAACTCTCACTTTCTTTTTTGAACACTTTATTTATCTTTCAGCAAGAATAAAAATTCATTAATAAAACTTGGCAAGTTTATTATAACGTATAATTAAGATATAGGGGCTAAGTAGACTGGCGCCTAAAACGTCTTTTTTAAGAGAAAAATTGATATTTTTGAACGCTTTTCATTTAAAATAGTACTATGGGAGGGGGGGGATTGTATACAAATGAATTTAATGCAAAAAATGATTAAACAATCCAAAAGTATAGAGTTATTTGTATTTTGCCTCTCCTGAAAATTTGATTTTATTCAGTTATGTTAAGTTACTTGATAATAATAATAATAAACAGTTGTATCAGTTTTATACAATAATTGATAAATTATTTTCAATACTGGCAGAGAATTCAAGTATACATTTTTTTCTATTTTTTCGCTTGAAAAGTTAACATAGCTCAGTACACAGTGTGACTGAGTTTTTACCGATTATGTATATATCGAATACACTGTTTTTTGAAAATGAACGTTTTCGCTGTTAATCCTGCGAAATAATAAACCGGACAAAAGCGAGAAATCTATATAGTATACATAAAAACAAGGTAATGGTAATAGTAGTGGCAATAGTAATATCAAGTGTACACGGTCACGTATTATACTGTAACATGATTATGAAGATGTGGTGGTTGCCCTGGATACACCGGTAGATGATGAACGCGTGTGTTGGTCGAGTAAAGGCAATCGTTATTTTTGCACTACACGTCGCCCCATGGGAATCATCGATAATAAAAGAGACCGTTCGTCACCACCCCAGTTTAGTGAGCGAAATTCGTCATTTGTGGTAAAAAATAATTGATTGCTACAACAACAGCAATGGTTAATTTGTGTTGAATATGATTGTATATTAATAACAATAAAAAAAATCTTTTTAATTAAAAATCTGAGTCAGTTTTTATATTTTATACACGTGACCTGAAAGTGAAAAGTTGAAAATGTTTTTCTTTATGTTTTCCTTTTTTCTTTCGCTTTTAAAAAAGTTAATTTAACGAATTCCATCAAAAGCAAATGTATTTCTGATGTACTTCATATATTATTTTATAATATTGCAGTTGATAATAAATTTATCCAAAAGCATTAGGAATTCGAGTACGATTTTTAACATATTAAAAATTCATAGCCTCAAGCTTAACCAATTTTGTTCTTAAATAACATAGGCCTTTTTAATCGTTAAAATCCAAAAATTCCATAAAACCGACTTGAAGAATGAAAATATCATACCGACATTTTTGTAATGTTTAGGATTATTTCTTAAAGTGTAATACTAATAGTTTTTATCATAGTGTTTCCAGATAAGTTCAGCGATGATACCAACGAAATCATATGCTTAAATTCATATACTTTCGTTTAGATTGCGTGCACACTTATTCGCTTCAATTGTTAATTTTGATTTTCACAGTCGGTTATAAACGCACGTATAAACAACAACTCTTTTTAAACACAGACTATAATTTTACTATATACATCAAACATGAAGTTGGTGTTTTATAACTCAGTATTATGCATAATTAAATTTAAATTTAAAACAAAATCATTATTCAATTTATTTTTTAATTCGGCAGATAAACAATTCAATATTGAATTATTTATATGCAGAATTTTTTATATCGTTTAAACAATGAATATTGGGTAGTTATTATTAATATATAAAAAATACATTTTTTTTTTTATTATTAATAAAATTAATAAAAATTAGAAACTAATGAAATACTACTTTTTATAAATATATTTATATCAATTATAATTGTTTATTAGATATTATAAATTGTCGAAGTTATATAACATATCTGATAATTATAATATTATACTAATAAAAAGTTTTGTTGACTTAATAGTTTTTACAGACAGTCGATAGATTTTTAAATGAATATTAATTGCTAACATGTTATTAAGCACTTTGACATAGAAACAAAAGTCACAAAAATTTAATGTTACATCGCAAAATAAATATTTCAACTCAATATCATTACACATTTCAATAAATATGTGATATAATATAATAAATTAGATGAATCTGAAAAATATTTTTTTATTGATGTTACGAATATTTCAATTGAAAAGGTTAAATAGGGTTCACTATAAAACTTTTTGTAAATCTTAGCATCCGATTTGTGTATCTAATTAAAACCCAATTTTCTTCTTTTTTTTATGAATACGGACACTATGTCCTTAAGCCTTTTTTGCTACTACCTTTCTCTTTAATCCTATACTGTCCTACAATGAGCAGAGTTAAGTTAAATTTAACTTGAAATTGATATTAGTAAAAACGTTAGATTTATCTAAAGTAAAACTTTGATGTATAAATTAATTTTGGTAAATTTTTTAATGATTTTCAATATTTTTATATCTAATTTATAATTAGCAGCGCTTGGGACTTGATGTATTTATAAAATTTGTTTAGACCACTTCTGAGACTCTTTTTATCCGCTTGAATAAATTATTCTAAGCGTATATGTTATTACAGAAATATTTTTTGTTCTAAGGGAGGAGTGATCTTCTTACGTCCAACAAAACTAAAATTCTTATCAATATACACTTTTTAGTGTCAAGACAAACTAGTGTGAATATCTATTTATTATTTATGTAAAGTCCCGATCCCATATAATTCCATTTTCATCATTTATGCACATATATATGTATATGTAAGGAGTTATAAGAAAAAGAAATCGATTCCCAATAGTTGAAACTTTTATGTAATTTTATTCTTTGTTGGGACAAGATACTACTTTTGTTATACTTATTCTGATCACATGATTTCAACTTATAGTCTAGCTAATTAAACTAGGTATCTTTTTCTAAGGCTTTGAAAAGCATCAGCCGTAATGCTTAATAAATTCAATTAGATCTTTTCTGAGTTAACATTACATTGCGATACGTGACTGGATGTTAAGCTGATATTATACGTGCAGCTCTGCTAATAAAAAAATAAAGATATTACTATTAGCTGCTCTTTTAGTTGATTCTTGGATGGGTGACCAAGCATGAATTATTACAGTAAACCTACTTCGCTCTTTCCATCTACTTGATAGAAAGATCGAGTATTTAAACCATATCGATCTATTGAATAGTATTAGGTTATGAAAAATAACTTAATAAATTAAATTAAAAAATTCGAAGGGTCTCACTCAAAATATGCGAGAGATAGGATAAAAAAGTGATATAAAGTCAGTGATATAAAGGAACTCTGGATTAATGTTACACAGAACATTCAACTGAATACAACACACTCAATTCTATCTATTATTGAATCAATCAAAATCTAAATTATAATTTAAGATATTCGTTACTAAAATACACCATTAAATCAAATTGTATTGTACTTATATTTATTTATATCACAATAATTTTCCAATATTGAAATATTTGAATTAATTTAGTATTATAAATACACAAATATGTTTAATTTTGATAAATTAATTTGATCTAATGATGAAAACCATTGTATTTTTAGTATTTCAAAATGCATTTTATAATTTAATATTAAAAATCTTATTCTTGAAAATTATTCTGATATAAATAATGACATATTTGGGTTTTTAATCCATGACTTTTACTTATTTATTTAGAAATTGTCATAGCCAAACACGTCTAGTAGTATAGGATTTAGAAATGTTTATCCTGCAGGGTATTGAATTGATCGTTTCGCTACTTTTATTTTCAAATTTGACTAACTTTTTGTTTCTATTTTAAAGAAATCTGTAATGGAGTGACAGGTTTTTATATACTTCGATAACGAGCAGTGTGGGGTAAAAGACCATATCATTAATTTTAGTATGTCTCATTTAAGTTATGTAATAATAATACAAATTTGTATATTTGCATAAAAATAGTATTTCAAAATTATTAATAGTATATCGTTCGATCATATTTTAACATAACTTTGTGAATAAATTATAAAAATTGATCACTTGTGGTTAATTTAAAAAAATGAATTTTTATTAATGTTATCGAGGTTTAATTTATGTAAATAAACATTGTAAAAAGCAGTGATAAAAACCGAAATTAGTTCGATTTTTAAGATTTTTTTTTCCATATCTAGTAAGTTAGTTGACCTATATCAAATTTTTTTTATATATCTGTAGGGTTAATAATAGAAGAAACTGATAGTATTAAGAAATCGACGTTAAAACCTTAATGAAACTTAAAATTAAACTATTCAAAGTTAAATTTTAAGTTCAATTCATTCCTTAGTCTTATTGCTTATTTAAGTTGATTTAGGCTTTACCTTATCTCTCAATAGTTAAGACAATATATCATTCAGTGAAACCTAATTTCAATAGAAATACTGAAAGACAAACTTTTTTACAAATATTTTAATCTATAAAAAACGGATTTATAGAATTTTTCCGCGCATTTTTGTCTAATATAGGTCAATTGATAGGAGGTTTCACTGTATATTCAACATTTTAACAGTGACGTTTTTTAATATAGTACAATATCGGCATAGGCGTAAAACGGGATTGGGTGATTACGCCTCTCCTAAAGATGCCATGATTCCCCAAAATTTTTAAGAAAGTTATATGTATTTTTATATAAATAATTAATTTTAAAAATTTAAATAAACAAAATAATTAAAATTTATCAATTTAGTGCCTCAATTTTTTTCATTTATGCCAATGAATATCAGTATAGTTATGAAAGCTTAAATTTTCTTATATAACACTATGAAACCATTGGAAAATTTTTAATTTTTAAAACTTTAAAAATTTACATACAAACATACGGATAAAATTATAAAAATAGAACTTTAGAACAAAAGGATTGTAAACATTTATAAGCAAATTCCCAAATATTGACATCAATCAGTGAAACTGATAAATTCAGCTATAATTAATACTCTTATGTCGATATGTAAATAAATAGTATTTATATTCTCATGTAGTTTAGTAGGCATAGCTTTTTTTTTCCTAAATTGTTTATGGTATTTATAATTTTTATGATTATACAACAACTTAGATGAAACTAACTGAATTTGAACTATATTTCAAATTTACATTTATAAAAATTGTATATATTGAACAAATATAAAAAGTAATATAATTGAATAAAATTTATTTTAGTAGTTATGATTTCATTTATAACGCATATAGTAGAACGTATAATTGATTGTTTTATTTCTTTATATTTTTTAAATCTATATGATACAATAGTCAGATGAACATATATTATAAGTCGCTTCACACGGAAAAAATGAGTGTAATCGATAGAAAAATATATATAATACAAAAGAATACTTCTTGTATTATGTTATAGAAACATACATATAATAACATTATTCATGGGATGCCTACATGAGATATTTGGATGAATGATCACATTTTCTAGTCAAGTTTTCATGAAAAACTTTTTTGAATTTTCGAGATTGAAAAAGAAAAAAAAACTACGCAATCAACAATTGTTGTTAATTTTTTTTTTTTTACTTAGTGTAGAATTTTTTTGTTGAAATATCGTATACAGTTTATGTCTTTCAACATAGATATACATTATTATGTAATCTGAACGTATCTTGAACACTATAAACGTGAGCCATAAGCTTTTAATATCTCTCACGCCACATTGTTTGCATATGTTCAATTGTTTATATTATAATCCATTATTAAAGAAAGGCTTTTATTTTTTAATACGTAATAAAATATTAATGTTTACGTTCCTATAAAGATTTAAATATTTTTAAAATATCTAAACAAAATAGCTCATTTTGGCTAAACAGTGTTATATAATTTTAGTTTACTGTTATGCTAACAACAAAAAATGCGTTAACACTTTAATAGACACTTATAGTAAAAAAACATTGAAATAAAATTTTACATATTTACTATAAAAAAGAGTATATACCAAGCAAAGGATGTTAAATATGTTAAATCTACCTCCACTAACTGTAAAATACACCTCTAAAATTAAGTAATAAACAAAAAGTATTCATTTTTGTACATTTTTTTAACTATACTCATCCCATTATAGAATCCTGGCTGCGCAAAGACTTAATACAGCAAATTAAAAATTTTATTTTAATATAAAAATACATTTCTTACAAAAAAAAAAAATCTGAAAAATTCATTCATTTTATATACTATTTTAATTATGAGCTCCTTCAAATATACACTACATTTATTAGAAGACTCGTCGCTATAATTTGCAAGACCTAAAAATTTAACCAACTAACGGCAATTTTTTATAATGCCCAAGGCTCAAAAACCTGCCATTTTCCGTATTTACGCGATGATATTATACACAATATTACTGTTGAATAAATTGAATTTAATGTTTCTGTATTGTAAAATAATAATATAAAATATTAATCCATTTTAATATCAGATTAAAGAATACTTTTTTTTTAAAGCGCAATACTTTTTTTAAGTTTTGACATTACATAACATTTTACTTTAGTTTTTTGTATAAAGTTACTGTCTATTTATTTATTTATTTGGTAAAAATAAAACTTTTTTCACCCTTAACATTTTAGAGTTACATTTAAAAAATAACCATTTATCTTACTACGTGTTTAAAGGATTTGGCAAATTGCCTGATCAATGGATAGTAATTTCGATAGCTACAACATAGTAATCTAGATTAGTCACCTCTTAACGCATTAAAAAAATAGATTAATTTCAGCTTTGATACAAAGCTGAGATGAAATTAATTTTACTATGATGTGATTATATATAAATATATAATATATATTATACATTGACTGTCACTATTTTTTCTTAGCTCTCACCTAATTGACTAAATATAAATACATCAAATAATTACAAATTTTATCTAATTTAAGATATTACCCTCAAAAATTAAAAAATTTCACCCGTTTTCAATAAATGAGGGAAATTCACAAAATATTAAGATTTTTGAAATCGATAAATTTCGACACTTTTTAAACTTTTTTGCATAAAATTGTTATACATTTTTGAAAAATAGATGAAATAAAATTTTTTTTATAAATACTTTAAGTAAAACCCTTTTACTAATTACATTTTATTAAAAATCTGACCCTTTTCTTTGCCCATAAGAGGATCCAAAATATCAATTTCTGCATGATAAAACTAACTTTTTCAACTTAACTATTATGGAAAATACTCCAAAAACACTCTAAGCTTCAAACATATATTAAATTAAAGCTAAGTTACATACTACAAGTTAAAAAAAAATGTCCTGATTCAATAATTCTACATGTGAACGGCCCCGAAGTGAAACAAAAAATGTTATTTCAGTGTAAAAATTAACATATTTCGTATTGTCATATATTTTTATTTGAATTATTTTCCCATTATTTGTGCCTATATGTTATATCAAACGGTATAATCATATAGAAGGGAGGTAAATACCCTAGTTAACAGTCTCTTTTTATATATATAAAAAAAAAAAATAATTAAAAAGATTTAAGTGTGGGTTATAAATATTTTGATGGAAAATGTCATCAGCTTTTGATGTTATTTCAATAAGTATACTAAAAAAGGAAGGGAGCTGCCTTTTACAAAAAAAAATATTCAAGCTACCAATGGCTACCATGATGAATTTAAATTTAAATTCCATATGTGAAATAATAATTAAATAATGAAGGTTATAAAAATTGAATCCAGAATTTTTAATTTCTTTTCTTTTTAATAAATTCATATTTACATTTTTGATACACGTTTGCCATAGGTAATAAGAAATATACAACTACTTAATAGTTTTTTACAATATCTTTGTGAAAAATACAACATAAAATATATTTATATAAATATCTAAAATTTTTCACGCATTTGTATTGAAATAAATTTTAATGATGGTGATTTTAATCGCTGTAAGATTTCATCTATACTTGTCCCAACCTTGATCGCACTATCCTGAAGCCTCACTGTGCTGTGTTTTATTATTATTATTATAGTTTAGTACATTTTTAACCTTATAATTTAAGATTATGAATAATATAAGATTTTTTCATATTATTACCTCTATTGAAATAAGATTTGTTTGATTATATAGGGGAACACGAGTGAATGGCACGCACTAAAGGAAAAACTAATTTTATGAGTTGCAATTTTATCGTACAGTCTCTAAACCTAAATTTACTTGATAACTAACTTTCTGGCAATCATCTGTAAAAGTTAGAAATTTTTAGTTGAAGTATTTTTTCTGAAAAATATATTTTATTAGCTCGTCTGTCTATAGACGGGTCGCTAAGAAGTTTAAACTTTTCACCACATTTACTTTTTTTTAAAGTAAGTTTGCAGTATATTAAGAAAAATCATTTACATCTACAATTATAGCAGATGACTCTTATAACGTTAGTTATTCGATTTCTTTTTTAACAATATTATTATATATTAATATTATAATATACAATATTTCAATTGCTAAGTAATTTTTTAAACTGTTCTTTATATCTTATAAGGATATCAACTTATTTTTTTTAATTAAAACATACATATTTAACAAGTTTATAAAATAGATAATTATTTGATTAAGAAATGACTGGGTCAATAATCATTTTTATACTATTACTTCGAACGTTATTCACATTTTTATACCTTTGCGGGAGAAGAAGTGTGACCGAGAAATGTCTTATAATATGAGTATACATTTTTCAGTCGGTTGGGTTGGATTAAGTTTGATATAAAAATATTTATATAAATATTATCATAGCCGCGTCTCGCTTTCAGTCTATATTTTGAAATTATGAAAATTTCTGAAATAGTGATTTAAAAGTTGTTATAGTTGAGTTTATTTTTTTAGTTGAACCATTTTCAATTGTATAAAATAGTTAAACATGTATGTTGTTATTTAAAAAAATTAAGTTGACACTTTTATAAAGTTCATGGGATGAATGAAAACGTATATAATGATTGATAAATATATGAAACTAAAATAATCAAAAATAATTTTCTCAACATAATTATTATTTTAATAAAAATTGAGTGACTTGCGTTAAAAAAATAATCCTGTACATTATTGACATTTAATTTCGGAGAAATTGCGTTAAATAACTTTTTCACGCTGTTTAAAAAATGTATAACTGGATAAAAAAAAAGTTTTTAAAGCGCGTGTTTCATTTCGCAATAGTTATAAACAGCACAACCGTATAAACGAACCTTTCTAATCTTACTTGAACTAATAATTTATGTACAATCAAATTTGTTGATGGCGGATTAGAATGGTTTACACGAGTTTTGCGATGGCCTTTGTGCCAAGAAAGTTATACCATTTCATTTAAAACGCTGGCAAACCGTAACGACCTTACTTTTTCTTTAACGTTTCTTTCCCTCGTGAGATGCATCGACGACTTTCAACGAATTATCGTTGGTAGATGAAGAGAGAATTTTGTGTACACAGCTGTACCTAATATCATGTTATAAAGAGTTGGATAAAAGTTTAATTTACGAACGCTCCGCCTATGGACTGAGGTTTATAGAACGTTACACTGTTTACCCAACCAGAATGTTACTAAACTCACCGTTTCGACTATTGAAATTTTAAGAAACGAGGTGAGAATGACAGGAAAACGCTGTCACTGTGTTACGTCAATATCTAAAATGTTTGATGTACACAACGGGCGTCTATTCTCTGAGTTGTGCGATAAATAGTTGCACAAGATATATTTGCTGTGTATAGTAAAATTTTAATAAAAATAATAAATATCTTTTATTATTGAACGGATTCAATCACTTTTTATCATTTGTCGAATTCTAAAGATATCACATGAATCATTATGATTCCTAAAAAAAATTATATTATTATAGATTAAAGTACTAAAACTGTTAACAAATCAATTTGGTTTCATACATAGATAATAAAACAATGAATGGACTGTTCCTACACTAACAACACAATGGGTTACGTTCCAGAATGAGGAAGATATATAGTCTCTTATCATATTGCTTTCTCAATCTAGAAAGGGGTCTTATCATAAATGTTATACTGCAATAAATGAATCTCTTGTCTAAATATATATTTGTATGTGATGAAACCTCACAGACAATCCATTCATATATTAACTATGGTTTCGTAGTTATAATGCATTTTAATGATTCACGAAAGTCTGAATTTTGTGCTAGTATCCATGTGACAAAATTTTTTTGTCATTTGTTTTGTGAAAAATAAATACAAATTTATTAAACTATTTAATATATTATATACATGGATTTGACGAAGTGTTTTAAAGAATTTTCTTTAAAACACTTCGTGACTTATTTAATCAAATTAACTCAATTATAAACATGGTTTGTGAGTAGTTACTAGTTAGGAAAAAATGTAATAGCAACCGATCATTAATATACTAGAGCAATAAATTGAAAGTATACGAAAAATTTGCGACAAGTCCATTAATTGTTTTTAATTAGATAGACAGATATTTTAGAAAATTAATACTGAGGTCAATCGAACCAAATAATAAGAGCGACACATTTAAATAACATGGCGAATATAATGTCATACACATATAGTACAGAGAATAGCAACAAGTTTATAAAAAAATTGGTATCGTTACATTGATAAGTCTGTTTAATTAAAAGTGACAGATTGTTAAAAGCGTTTTTACGCTTATTAATATCTGCTAAAATGGGCCTACATGTCTGAGTACATGGGCAGTTATGCCCACCTTTCTAACTACGTTTATTGTCATAATGCCAGTTTGCTTATGAACTTATCTCTTGTTTGAATTTGTCACTCTTATTGTCTGGCTTGATTGACATCAGTATTCATTTTTTTAAATATCTGTTTATCGAATTAAAATTTGAATTAGTTTTAATTTCATATAAGTATAATAAATTTCTAGTCATTCCAATAATTAAACAAGTCAATTAAAATATATATATATATAGCTTTAGGTTATTATTTTAATAATTTATAATTAATAATATCAATTATACTATTATGTTCAATCTATAAGAAACATAATAATAATATTTTATGTTAATAATAATAATATTGAGGTTTAAAAAAAGGGTGACCGACCTCAAGCAGTTGGAATAAAGACAAGAAAAAAGAAGGTTTAAAAAACATTGTCCTAAGAAACTCATTATAAAATAAAACATACCCAGTTAAAAAAATAAAACCAAAAATCTCGCTACAAAAATGGTATGATATCACATTTACCCAAGTTTTTGTTTAAAACTTTATCTTTAATTTTACTGGACTAAAAACTAAGATTTTAATTTTATTTATTAATGCTACATATTTATTTACTGTTCATAAATATATATATTTATATATTATATATATATATATATATTTATGATAAATCAATAAAATGCTTACTTATAATAAAATAGTAGTGATTAATAGTGTTGAAACACTACGTTTTACTTAGAGTAAAAAATATTGAATATTTTTCATTCGATATATTTATATAATTTTTTAAGAATGTACCACGATTGATATCTTGTAATAAATTAATTTATTGGATGTGATATAATTAATCAATGTTTCAAAAATCATTCATTACTGGCACCATGATGATATTTTGACTCACTAGCTTATACATTGACCCTTTACCAAAAAAAAATTTAACTTTTTCACTACGTGACTAAATTGATCTCTTGTGGAAGTTAGCGGCATTCATTAAATATCAAAAGGTTAAAGAAGAACCTCTACTGAAATTATCTACTGATAACTTATTTGATTAGTGTATTAATATAATTATCATCAACCTATTTTGATCAGACAATACTAATTTTACATAATAAACCCCATCAGAAATCAATAACTAATCTAAAATAGTGTACCAATTGCCACCCCAGTCATGAAATTAGAATAACACTATTCAACTAGAGAAATATAAATTGAAATCACTTTGATGACCTTTTATTAATTTTAAATTTACTAAAGACACAAAAGTTATTATTTATTTTAAAAGAAAAAAATTATTACCTTTTCCAATGGAAGTTTTCAAAACTCTCAACGAAATTTTTATGAAAATACATTACTGTCTTGTGATAAAATAATGTAATTAAAATTTTTAAAGTAAAATGTTAGGATTTCAAGAATATTTTAAATACTTGAAAATGTTGGTGTTAAAAATTCTTAAATTTAATTTTGACAAGAATAAGTTTTAAAAAAATAATTTTTTAAAAATTTTAATATTTTTATATTTTATAAAGGATTTATACAATTTCTTATTGTTGCTTAAATGATCAAATGAGAACAATTTGATTGAAAATTAACTATGCAGCTGATGAAAATATATACGGAAAACCCAACCAAAGGTTTTCTGTGTTTTTAAAAATGACTATTATATTTAATGTTTCTTATCCCTAACAAATATTTCTTTATAAATATTAACGCATTCAATTAGCATTAGTGGTTTAAAAAGATATTTCCAACTAGTTAAAATTAAATATTTTGTTCAGATTAATCAAATGGATAAAATATTAGAAGATATATTTTAAATAAAAAGATAAATAAATTTCAATTATTTATTTTTGTTAAGTTTGAAGTATTTTTATTGATTTAATATTTTTTCGACCATATTTTTTCTCAAGAATTCTGAAATTTAGGTAATTATTACGTAATTTATGAAATATTTTGTTCGTGAAAATAATATTAAATATAAAACTAATTTTATTTCTACCGTCATTTTCTTAAAGTAAGTATTCAATATAAACTTGTTAAAATTATATATGTAGCATACATTTCAAATTTCTTTAATAAAAATATAATTTTTAAAACATACTGTCTATATTAATGTAAATAACATCAGAAAAACTAATTTTTAAAGTAATATTTACATAGGATGTATATTAAAATTTAATATATTTTATATATGTAATATTAATAATAAGAACCAAGGTACTAAACGTTATTTATATCATAAAAGTTCATACAAATAGTATTTATAATATATTTTTAATTTTTGTATAAATATGTTAGAAAATTATTCATGGAAATAGTCCTGTGCTAAAGAAAAAGTATACAACAATAGCACACTATAAAATAATCCTAGATCCTAAGAGAAGCTTTTCCCCATTATGTATAAAAGATAAAATACAATTGCTCTCAAAACATCAAGAAAGAACATCATCTGTTTACGAGTATACATTTTTATATAATATTCAAAATGCAAATAAGAAGTCATTAGGGATGAATGTAGTATGATATTTACTTATTTAATGAGCTTTTGTAATTTTAGTAAAACAATTGCTTAGAAATTATTTACTATAATATTAATGTCCTACAAGCAGCGGCTCTCAAACAATATTAAATATGAATAGTATTAAATTAGATCACAACACATAGTTGTTGCTGCTGATTTAAAAAGAATATTTGTTGCGCTAATTTTATTTGAAACTTTAACATTAGTTTAAAAACCAAGTTCATAATTTGAATATATTTTTAATTTATTGGATATTTGTACATTTTTTTATGGCAATAAGGACTTGAATAATTTTGGTTTAAAATAATTTCATTGCTTATTAGAAGATTTAACTTTTAATCTAACTAGTTGCTTTTTTTTAATTAAATATTAGTGTAATTCATTACAACAATGTATCTTAAGTTAATTTTTTTTCTAAACTCTTTTTGATTAACAAAGTTAAAAAGTGTATGTAAGCTTGTAAACTTAACTCACTATATTCAAAATTAACATAACTTGTTTGTTGACTATTACAATAGTTATTTCTGTAATAGGATAGTATGGTTTAACTTAATTTAAGGGAAATCAGATATATATTATTAAAAAAATATGAATAAATGTATATTTTATTCGTAAAGAAATTTATAAAACGTTAACTTATTTATCGTAAATTACTTTTGATAACTTGTAAACTTTATTTTAATTTGAATTTCGTTAAGTTTAACCTGTTATGCAGTAATGAAATGATTGTGAGGGGCCACCTGTGGATAAGCGAAGAAATGAGATTTTGTGAGTTTCGAGGAGAAAAGTATGGCAGTAGAATATTAAATTTTAAACATAATTGTAGATCCTTACCCGTAACGTTGTTTTAAAAATGTATAAGGTAACAGTACATGCAATTACTTTGGTTTTTCATGAATTATTTCACACTTTTTTAACACTTTCATAAGATTTTTTTTTTTTTTTGAAGCAATATTATTAGTATTTTTTTTTTTTTTAATAAATTGTTAATTCATATAATTTTATAATAGTACATTAAACGAAAAAAATGAGTTATCACAGTTAACTTTATTTTTTTATTCAAAATATAAATTATAATAAAAAATATCTAAACAACAATAAAGGCACACTATTTTAGTATATATTGAATAACCAAAGTCCTCTATTCCTGCAAGTAGAATATTAATCATAAATGTACAGTAGAATTCTCCATCATCAGAAATGGTTATGGTGACCTCTTTTTCTTCGGCGATTTATCACTCAGTAAAAGTAATGAATGATCGAGAACTCAACCGAAAACAATACACTTTAAGCACTTTCACTATTAATCCAATGACACCATTATTATTTACTTACATTATTTCAAAGTGTTAATTTGTAGAAATTAAACGATAAGCAAAATTTGTTTAATTGGAATGCAAATATGTTCGCTTTTCTAATTAAAAAAAATCCATTATTATAATTATGAATGAGATTCGATATACTCAGATTTTGTCATAAGATGTTGTATTCTACTTTTTAATTCACATTATTTTTTAATAAAAAACAATAATATTACTAATTTATGTATATTTTTGAAACACTTAATATAAGTTTCACTAAAAAACAAATTAATAGATATTTCAAAAGTGAATTTTAAACTAAATAAACAAATTTTATATTGTTGTTTTACTCTTATAAATTAAGATTAAATGAAATTATTTTAATACTGAACTTCATCGTTAAATAAATAGATCTGCTGTCAAGTTTAACAACAGTAATATTTAGGACCATCATTTACTTACAAAATAGAAACACTTTAGCAGAATACATTAACTGATATTTTATGATGACATGATACTTCGGTAGTTAATTTTCCAACTAAATAATTTCGTTAAAAACAAGAATTTATTTTATAATTCATAAATTATATTAAGTTTTTTCAAATATTTTTAATAGGTAAAATTTAACACAACTCATACTTATTTAGAGTCTAACAACCAATTAAAATTTTTTTCTTAACGATTTATACATAAGTTATATTATAGATAAAATTATTATTTATTACTTCATATAATTGTATTAATGAGTAATTACATATTTAAAGCACAAGAATATTTTTTAATTTATTGTTAAGTATACAATATTCACTACTTAGAATATAAATCTTTTTATTGTCTATGCAATCAAATTTTCGCAAATAATCAATAAATATTTTATAAAATGGGTAAACTTTGTAGATTTAGATGAAAAAAAAAAATGAAATAAGTTATAAAATTCGAATAAGAAAAGCAGAGAAAACAATTACTCGAAGTACACTTTACGTAAAATCTCATCCATTGTAAGCTTTTAAAAGAAACTAGTGTACTTATTTCTATTTGCCAAAAAGTTTTAAAAGGATTGTAGTTTTAGATTTTACAAATAAAAAGTTACTTAAACGTTTTTTAAGTAAAATACTACTATAAGTTATCATTCAATTAATATAATATTTAACTAAACGAAAAGTATTTATAAGTGACACATATATTTAACACCTCAACATTTTGTTCATTAAGATAAAAAAAATAGTAAAAATTTATAATATTCAATTCATTAGAGATAAACGATATTCTTAACATGCATTTATAATATAATTAATTAATATATGTACGGCTAAATAGAAATATTATTTTTTTATTTTTTCGATGTCAAGCCTAGTAAGTTCTGATTTATTATAATAGAACATATTTAATTATGCTACATGACATATTCATTATGATATATATTTTAAACTTTGTACAACTTTTTAGATCACTAAACATTTCTTAATAGTATAAGAACACTTAATACTATGTTCTTACCACTTATAATATACGCGTTTTATTTCCATTTACTTAATTGCTAATACATATTAATTAGCATAGAGGGAGCTACTGACGTCGAACTAACAAAGGGCAGTTGTGTTTGAGTGTCCGTTATAGACATAGTTTTCAATACTTTCGTCTTACTTATATTATTAATAACTTAACTTGTTTTATTCGACGACTCGTCTATCACCAATTGTCATCATAGCCAACCAACTCCATCTCACTTGGATATTCCTACTAATCTGTACTAGGATTCAGGTCAGACGTATTGTACATTAAATATGACTTATATTTACTGAACATCTAAAATATAACTTTACTTTGTCGTTGACATAAAACAATAGTCTAACTTTATTAAATAATCTATCTCTTGTAACTACTAACAATATTTGGGCAAACAAACGAGTAGCTTCCGATTCTTGGTTTTGACCAAGATTTTCAAGTATTAAATAAGTCCCTAACAATAAATGCATTTTTTTTTTGAAAATCCATAAAGCAAAATGTACAAATGCTTTATTTTTTCTACAAAAATCACTTTTACAATAAACTACAAAATAACATTGGAAAATTTTCATTTAACTTATTATTACTCATTTCCGGTCTAATTATTAATATATCTATGGCTTATGTGACTCTTAAATATTTATTGTTATATTTCTATGACTTTTTAATATTTTTGTTTTTAGATTATATGGCTTCACAATTTTTTTTTGCATTTTTATGGCTTCTTAAAAGTTAATACACTTTTATAGCTTCTTAATATTTTTGTTTTTGGATTTATATGGCTTCATATTTTTTTTTTTTTTACATTTTTATGGCTTCCTTAAAGTTATGCACTTTTTTGGCTTTTTAATATTTTTGTTTTTAGATTTATATGGCTTCAAATTTTTTCCGTTTTTGAATTTCTATGGCATTCTAAAAGTTTATGCATTTCCATAGCTTCTTAAAAGACTGCGTACTTCTATGGCTTCATATTTTTTTTAAGTTTAAATTTCTATGATATTACTATGTTTTAATTTTTTTAATTTCCATTGTTTTATTAAAGATGGCCGATTTTATGGTTTTTAAATTTGATATTTGGTATTATTAATATATATATTTTTAAATGATGAAAATAAAAATGTTTGATACCCACTTCTATTTAACTCAATGCCATGAAATAACACGTGAACATGTATAGGCTAGTTAATCAACTTACCTTATGATCTTGAAGTTACTAGAAAAAAAAATTCATAATTTTATCTTTTTATAATATTTATGATAATTTATGTTATATAAATAATCTTTTAGATAAAATATTCGCAACTTGCAATAGAATTTTTCTTTTAAAATAATGGAATCAAATAGTACATCATAAACATTGTTATTAATGTGTTTCTCAAAATATACCAATGAAACTTTACAATATTTTTTATGCAGGGTTAGTCAATTAAGATTATTTTTACTAGTTCTTTCAAAAAAATATAAAATTTAATTTTAACTAATAACTTAACAATCAATTACCCGTAGCGGAAGACAACGTTTTTTATCCGAAAATCTCTGAATGGAACCCTTTAAAAGTCAAGCCTTTTCAAATCCTACATTAATCCTTAGTTTTTAGAAAAATATTTAATGATAAATTTTTTACGTGCGTGAATGGGTTATTAAAAATGGTCAAAAATAAATCATCCTGTAGAGGTCTAAACATTCAGAAGATAGTTAATTAAAAAAAAAAACGTTTAATTCATAAAGCTATCTCACTTTTCGGTTAACGAGAGAATTCCCCCTTTAACCTTTTGAGTATTCAATTAAATTCTACATACTTTTTGTGAAATGCATAAATACTCTTCCGTTTCTTTTGTGTACTGTAAATACAATAATGAAACTATAAACCATCTATAAGTGTGAAAAATCGTGTATATCAAGTACCTTTTCATCATTCATTTTAATTTAAAAGTATACGCGAATACTAGTATATTTAAAAAACATTCCATTTATTACATTATTTAAAAAAATTATCTGAATAGTGATATATTTCTAAAATAATTAGCACCGCATCTTGCTACAATTGTATTGGTTGGAAACTATAAATTTATATTATTAATTAATTTAATCTTAAAAAGCATAAAACGTAAATAATTGTTTAAGTTACAATTATCTTATTGTATGTATTAGATAAAAAAAATTGAGAAATCTCGAAAAGTAACATAAATTCCAATAAGCGATAAAGATTAGAGTTTTTGACCCAATATTAAAATTGAAGAATGAGTCGACACAAACGTGCAATGAGTATACAAATTCGCACATATTATAGACATGTTACGTGTGTATTGTTAGTCTGCCAAAGAAATTCAATCTTATACTTATATGTACGCAAAAGAAAATTAAATAAAACGAAAATGCATTCACACAAAATTATTTTTGCGCCTAATTCGGATCTTTCAAGTTTCAACCATTTATTCATACTGAGTAATATAAATTTCAGAACACAATGATGTTGAGTTACTATTGTGTCAATTAACATAACGAATTTTAGTAACATCAAAGATATAATACACTTTACTTATAAAAAGTTATGATTACTTTTATCTTACGAAAAAAAGGAAATTTTTTTTATGAATTTATTTATGTTATGAAAATCATAAATGTATTAAAAATTATATTTATTTAGTGGATATTAGATATTCAAGAGTCATCTAGAAACTAGTATTGAAGAAAACCATTAATAGTTCCATATTTCACTTGGTAATCAGAGGTTAATATGATAAATTTATCATATTTAAAGGGCGGATTTTACAAGAAAGTTATCAAAACAACCTCTGACAATTGACGACGGCCGGTTATAAAAAGTGTCCCTGAAATCGTGTGAAAAAAAAGAGGCACAGTACGGAATTTAAACCAAACCAAATCCAATCAATAAGGAGTCGTAGAGACAAACCTTACCATTAGGTCACCGTTAACTTATGATTCAGATCCCGATAAACTTTCATATAAATTTATAACGTGACGTGCAGCTGAGGGAAACACAGTACCGTGTCATAGTCAACTAATATATCTTAGAGCGCGAGATGTATATAATTTAAGTATTATATAATATCACTTAAAAAAAAATAATAATAATAATAATAACAAAAGTTTTCTAGTAATAAAACTTCTAATGATAACCCACAAATATACGACATTAATGGTTTAAATAATGGTATTATAAATTGTAGTTATAACATTGCTCGTTTCGATTATGCGGGTTAGTACAAATGAATGGGCGAAAAAGGAAATTTTTGGCAAAACATTGTTTTTAACACTGTAAATAATATAAAGCTAAACAGACACTCTATCAAAGTATATATGCTTTGTATTATCATACTGTATGTATTAAATAAATTTTCAAAAAGAAATAACTCAAAAAGATTAATAAACAATTTTGATATTTAACACCGATTAAAAACTTTTACGGTAAAATTTTAAATAAATGATTTGTAGTTTTGATACAAAACTGAGAAATTATTAATTTTAGTATAATGTGTGTTTTATTTGTGTCTGTCACATTTTTATGAGTTCTCATTAGACCGATTTCTTTCAACGTTAATTAAAAGATCATATAAAAAAATTTGAAAATCAGACGTCGTAAAGTAATTTTTTTAACATTGACTATTTTTTTTTTATATTTATTTCATAGTAATATTAAAGTCTAAAAAAAATTCTCGATTTTTATTTGTCAAAAAAAAAAAAATAGTTCCAGGATTAAATGGGCTACTTACTGTAATAAGTATTTATTGATTTATTATACGTATATATAAAAAATGGTAATACGTATATATAATCAATGAACTTGAGGTTGTTTTTTAAATAATTCAACAATTTCCTGTAAAAATTAAACACTATCAATAGATTTGAATCTATTCGTTTTTTCATGATAGTATATTATCAGTTTGTTTACAAAATAATCATTAATTATTAAATTGGGCTTAAAAATTTAATGATATAGAAATAATCATCACATAATTGTAATTATTTTTAAAAGCTACCTTACACCTTGTTAGGTTAGAAGTAACTTTTTCAGCAACCACACTTAGAAAACTATATTTATACTCTATACCGTTAAATATCTTTGAAAACTATACAAATTATTATAATGATTGGTAATATTTAATTAACTGTTTTACGAAAACACTGTATAAAACAACAATTAAAATAATTATTTAAAAGACGGCTCACTTATCATGACCCAATTAAACAAAAATAAAAATTGTATTGATAATTTTCTATTGGTTTTACAATTCAATGTTTTTCTCCATTTATCAACCATGAAGTATGTTTATATTCATTCTTTATTTAGCTTTAACTAATGTAAAATAAAATACACTCTTTAAAAATCAATTTTTATCCAATTATACTAATTTTAAATCCTGATATAAAGTAAATTAACACAATTTCTTCAAATTGAAACAAATTAAATACTGAAATGAAAATAATGTAAAAAATGATTCTTTAACGAAATATACTTTATTTATATTAAAATAATAATTATATTGAGAAAATTTTTTTCAATATTGTAGTTGTTTAAATAACAACATAAAAAATTAACGCGCATATATAATAGATAATGATCTAATTAAGAAAATGATTGGTTGAAAACGACTTTTTGACTAGTATTTCGAAAATTATTCACATTTTTATATCTAGACCGGAGGAAGAGTACGGTCGATAGATATCTAATGATAAAAATAATACAATCCACTCTCCACCGTGTGATTATTAGTTATATCAATATATAACAATAAACAATAATACAAAATAAATGAATACTTCTAATTACTTCATGTCAATTTAAACCCTATTATTTTGCATCATTAGTTAACTAAAAAAATTAAAAAAATAGATAAGCTCGAATTTCAATTTACTTCTTATACGGTAATAATTTACTAACTCTGACTTAAGAGACTGGTCTTGAGTGAAATTTATTGACTTGCAAAAATTACTATTATTACAGTTTGACTTACTTGGTAATCTGAAAACTAAGGACCGTAGAGGTTTCAATACGTTTTTTGAAAAAAAAAAATTAATTCCATTCAGATCTAATATCTTCTGTATTAGTCTGCAACAGTTTATTATGATCAAAAATCTCATAATTATATAATAAGAATTGATGAGAATATTATTTAAAATATTAATTTAAAACTAAAAAATATTAAAATATTTAACTCGAATATTTACTATTCTTGTTGTTATTATATATTTTGAATAATAAAAAAACTTTATGTATAACTGGAAACAATTAAAATTTAATCCGATTTAAAATGTTGTATAAGTTTGAAATAATATGCCTAAATGATTTATTTGTAAATTTTTATTACTAAAAAAATATTACACGATAAAATTATTATTATAAATAGTAATTATAATTACTATTTTTATTATGAGTACTACATTGTAATTTACTACTCCATTGAATTATTACTTTAATAATTATTTAAATCTCATTAATAATATTAACACAATGTTTGAGTTATTATAAGGCATTTTTTACAGAGGATCTCTGTTAATGACTAATATTCATTTATTTTTGTTTCGATAAAACATTTTTAAAAAGTTTTTAGTAAAGTTTACATTAAAGACTATAATAACTTAAATTATATACATTTTACGAACGTTCGAGATTTCAGCTTTAAACATTTACATAAAAATAAAGACTAAACTGAATCATCTTTAAACTTAAATAATAATTATAAAATAATAATAAATTTATTTTATTATACCAAACAGTAAATTTTATTTAATTTATAATTAGCACATACTGACTAAAATTTTATGCTTTTACATAATTTAATTAATGTAACTGTCTAAGTTTACTTACTTGGTTGCAGCAACATTAACTGAAAACAACCCTACTACCTACACCACTTAACTAATTTCAGTAAGCTAAAGACATGACAGCGGTCACGTCTAGGGAATAGGAACACATAATACATTTTACAATACCTATGGCTACTTATAAGTGTAATTTTAACTTTATATTTAAGTGAACCTTACAATAACTTTTACTACGACGTAAATCAATCGTTAATACAATTATAGATTACTCACTTTTTTAATAGTAACATTTTTTTACGGATCTTTTGCGTTGTTATTTGTGACTGAAATCTAAATAGTAATTAAAAAAAAAAGTATTTTGAAAAGTAACACCTACATATTCAAGTGTCAAATTTATATTTATTTATTTTAATTGTTTAATCATTACATTCTTTTTAAATAAAAAAGAAGAATTTGGAATAAATTATTTTGAATCCGTACTTTTTTCTTGATAATTTATTTCCTAGCAATTTTTCAAAAATAACGAATAAATGTAACATTAGAATTTATGAGATGAATGTGTAATAGTATATTTTCTAAAAGAAACTTCTACATTATGACATAAATTATTATTAACTATTTTTTACGACTTGTTTAAAAAATACTGCGCCTGACTAGGTAGAACATTATTGTGCTTACAAAAGAAACTTTTTTTATTAACTTTTTTTTCTTTATTTTTTTTTAATTCAATAAGTTATTTGATTAAAAATGTATTTATCAAAAAATCATTATGATTTAATTTTTACATATAAATAATTTTAATTATTTAAATTTAAAGTATAATATGTTAATTTTATTGTTAACTTTATTGTATCACTTGCAATATGAAAAAAAAATACAAAAATTAAAAAATCTCTCTAGTACAGCTATATTTTTTATGATTTGCATTGGATATCTTATTATTTTTAAAGAAAATATTTCTTTTTTAAACGCTATGAACTTTTATCTGAATAATTTTGATGATTAATCAACGTCAAAATTACCATATAAATATTTTTGCAGGTCTAAATTAGATTATGGACATCCAAAAATATGTTAATTTTCTAAATTATTGATAAGTGATAATATAATGATAAATGTATGCCTTAACGAATTCATAAGTCAATATTGGTACATTTACTTTAATATATTTATTTGTTGAAAATTAATATTTTGGAAACATTTACCTCAATATAATGATAAAGTTTGTAATAGAAATTTAGTGTATATTCTGTTTACTTTTTTATTTCAGTTGAAAAAAAATACACTGAGTAAATAAATAATTTTTGAAGTTTTATTCACAAAAGTTTACTAAAATAAAAACTCGAAACTTTAATTAACACAATTATTTAACATTTTTTATTTTCTTATTTTAATTTATTCAACTGATTAAATTCGTTACAAACAAAAAAAGTTGTATGGTTTAAGGCGTTTCAGTAATAATCATGTCAATTTTAACTCTTACTTGGTTTCTTTTTCATTAAATCAAAATCCCGTAACTGTATAATGAAATACTGAGGGTGCAAATACTCCAATGCTTATTTTATTCAATAGATTAAATAATTCTAATTACAAATAACGATTACATTATTTAATTATATCCTGTTGATTATATTTTTCTTTAGTACTAAGATAATTTTTTTTTAATTATAACTAAGCAAATAAACTTTTAATAATATATTTACAATCAAATACTTTTTAATGATATCTCTTTAAAAATAAATATCAATGAAAGTAATTTAAATGTGATTGTTTAAATAAATGAAAAAAAGTTTATCAAAAATTCTAATGACATTTTGTAATAGTATTGGATAACTGGGTAGTATTTTTTGATACAAAGGGTGTATTATGTGTATAATTTAATGTGGTTTTTATGTTTTGCACTTCTTTAAAATTAAATCAGACTTCTTTCGTTTGGTTAGACGGAAATGAGATTTAAAAATTTGCTTTTCAACGATACCAAGGAACAAAAAACTACAATTCTAACTGTGATTAAATTGAAAGTTGTACAAACTTTAAATATTATTAAAATATAATATAGTAAAGTACGTTACAAGGGAAATCTCATGAAAAATTAAAAAAATAAATTTTCTCTATACTATATAAATACCAAGGAAATGTTATAGTAGTATAATGATTGTTATAATGCATTATCTTAACAAAATATCAATTTTAGTTTATTGATTTTAATCAATTTAATTATAATGTAAGTATACTTTAAATTATAAATAAAAGAGACATTTCACATTTAATAAAAACATCTATTATTTTCATTACATTTTTTCAAATCTCTTGACAATGTAATTTTTTTTTGTACCTCGACTTTTAAATATTCAATATCCAACCTCTATCTAATGATTATTTGATACAACAAAGTAATAAAGTGTAGTTCTTAATCAATCGATTAGCAAAAGCTCAATAAAATACTATTTTCACGATTGTAAACAATACTACCATCTATATATTTTCAAATCAAATATTAGCTTTCTGTATCATAAATATGTATTTAAAATAATATATTAAGGATAAGTATAAAGTTCTCAACTAATACAGTTTTTTATTCTTTTAACAAATTTTAAAATTATTAAAACAGAAAATATAATTATAAATTTTATCTGATTATAACTAACTTTTGGAAATATTTTAATCGCTGAAAATTTTTGTACTGTAATCGTATAGACAAAGTAAAACTTTAACGTAAAAATAAAATCCAAAATTAGTTAGTATGACATGGTTAATTTCAGAAAATTATTAACTATTACAATTAAATATTATATATTACAATTACAAATAAATTATTATTTAGCTGAAGCCACATATAAATTACTCTACTACCTGATGAATTCAGGTCTATAACTAATATAATTAGAAATTAGAAATCTTTGTACCATCAAAAGATATTCAAGTAAATTTAAATGAAGCCTTGTCTCGAATCTAATTGTAGAGCATCTGAATATAAATGAACGGCTGACTTGAAATTAATAACAAATTATATTATATTATCATTGTAATGTACCTTATAAAAATGTACCTTTGTATGTAAAGTATAAAAAATAGTAATAATTTGTGGCTATTATTTTTTATTGGTAATTAATATTATTAATTATTTTAATTGCAATAGCAAGCTATTTATATATGAAAACTATTATGCTTGATCGGAATCATGAAAAATAAATTAACTTTTAAACAGTAGTTACACATTTATCTCTATTAAAATCTATCCGTGTAAATTATTTTAAAATAACTGCAATTAGAAACTTTCAAAATGTGATTAATACATAATTATTAATAAATTAATCGTTTGAAAAATGTTCGAGTCTGCAAAAACATGAATAATAATATTTAATTATACTTTTATTATACATTTTATTTTTGTTAAATGATCATTGATTATTATAATAAAAAACTTTTAAATTTTAATGCTAAATTTACCATTCATTTATCGCACTGGTTTATATTTTCACTTGTATTATTTCTTATATCCTAAAAATAACCCATTTTAAATTGTTGGCAGGTATGTTGTCTATACTGGTAGGTACAAAGTTATTGTGCACATAGTATGTGTTATTTTTTATGCTTTGATAATAACACAACTATTCTATAACTCAAAATTATATCCTTTAATTTAAAATTTGTTTCTGTTTGGAAAAAGTTTCTAAAAGTCTATGCGAGTAACAATTAATTAAACGTGAACCGTCGCATTTAATCAGAAATTGAAATACTATATGCTATTTAGTTTTACATTGATTTCTGTACAACTACAAAAAAAGAATATATTTATATTTAAGATTTTTTAGAAATAATAGTGTACTTAATTAAAATAACATCTACATCAGTAAATTTCTTGCTTAAATAAACATCCGACTAAATTTTTATCAACTCATTTAAGGTGATATTGATTACTTATAGTACTAACTTACATATTTACTACTGTATACGTATTATTCGTCTAAATTCAAGAACTAAAAAAATACATTAAAAGAATTGTTTTCGAATTGATCTATATATATTTTATATCATATGTTATTTATACATTTTTTTTAAATTTTACTTTAACATTTTAGTACATAAACCAAAAAATGTTTTATGATTGAGTCATTCCTATTAATTTGAAATTAATACAAATTAATATGACTACATTTTATTTTGTATGTACACATTTATATGCACATAAAAAATTATATTTTGAAAAAAATATAGAAGAATTAGTTTAAAGTATAAAAGTTGAAAAAATACTTTATTTCAATAAAGTACACGAGTAGATTTATATTATGTTATATAGATAATTTCATAATACCAAATAGTAAATACATGCTTTGCGAATCAAAGCTAAAATAAATAAAAATTTTAGTGACTTGAATAATTATGCTTTCTTTTGCTACCTAAAAAAATTATGTAATTCAATATATTCAAAATGTACATAGGATATCTCAGATCTAACTGACAATGCTCATAACTTTTGATACAATTATTATTTAGTAGATATTTTTATTTTAAACAATATTTCCTTTTTAGACTACAGTATAGTTGATAGTATTTATCAATAATAAGGAAAAATAATGAACAAATTTTATTTTTTCAACATTTTAAAAACCTAATAATTGTATCAAAAATTATAAAGTTAGATCTAAGACAGGCAATATATACTTAAATTTATTCATTCAACCTTTTATATCTGAAAAATATGGTATGTTTTAAACCATTTTGTTATGAAAAATATATATTTTGTATTTTATATTTTTTCTACTCTTTTTTATACTTTTTGCATACCTTTTGACCTTTTTATGATTTTGGTTTAAAATTTTATGCAAAAACAAATAGGGATACATATGAAAAATAGTAAGCTGAAAAAGATTCAACACGTTATTTCTTGACATTTACTTCATAAATAAATATATAAAAATAAAATTTGTAAGAATATCCCTATGAAATATTTTAATACTTGCTGTCATATTCGTTTTAACATAAAGTTTACGTGAAAATAAAAGACAAATGTCACTTTCCAACTCTATTTTACTTAACTGATACCAACTGACTTTATCATCTAATGTAATCGTGTACACAATGAGCTTTAAATTTTAGGATCTCGATTGATATTTTTTATAAATAATTTTATATCATGTCAGGTAGAGGAATGCAACCGGAAATTAAAAAAAAATATTTCTCGTATTTCACTCCATACAAGTATTTTAAAGTTTTAAAACTTTCAAATACTGGTTCAAAAATTATTATTGATTAATAATTTTTCTTAACTAGATAATTTTTTAAATAGTCAGTAGTTAAGCATGTATGTTGTCATTATAAAAACTTAAGCAGTTAGAGTACACTGTGATAAAAGTACACCGAGGTATGAGTTCAATATTCAAATAATTAATTTAAATTTATAGTTATGATGCAATCGTTGATAAATTTTAGATCATTTTTATATAACTTATTTAATCGTCACAATAATATGGAGATAAAATTTTAAATATTTTACAAATTTGTCATACTTTTAATATATTATTAAATTTTAAGAATACTTATTTTAAGTTCATAAAATAATAATATAACATGAATTTTTTATTGGGTAAAGAATAATTTTATTAATTATATTGAGTATTGATATTATTTTCAAACACAATTTTTGTCATGTAATTCAATAAAAAAATTTAGAGTGATGAAAACATCCAACACAGCTCTAAAATAATGTATTTATACTTATGTTGAAAAAATAAGATTTATACATTATTTTATTAAAATTTAATAATTATCTATATAATTAGACGCTAACATTTTTTTTACTTAATATAGTTAAATATTAGGATGTTAAATTGTAAGATTACTAAATTAAATAAAAACTTTGTCTTTATTTTGTTATTTTAAGCAAAAAAACCTATTTAAAATTTATTCATTTATTTATTTATTTGTTCGTTAAAACTTACTTAATACTAACTGTACTCTTATCTTATCAATGAGATAAGAGTACGCTTTTATTTTGTTTCAGTCCATTATTCATTAAATAGAATTCTAATCTCACTATAAAGATTTAATTTACATTTTTTAATAGTTTGTCACGTTAAAAAAAAAATTTAATTGCTTAAACTAGCTTATACTACAAGTTTAAAAAAAAACAACAGTGTGCACTTTTACTCCAGATACTTTACTGATTAGAAACATAGACATACAAGACATATAAATTGAGGAATATATGTTTCTAAAAAATCATTATTATTAAACGAAAATTAATTAAAGAAATAAAATAGGTAATGTTTAAGAATCGCGCTCTAGATTTTATTTAAATTTCCTAAAATCAAATATTAAACGACGCGTACAGAATAAATTAATTTTGGTTAAAGGGTGAATTATAAAAATCAAACGTTTGAGATTATATTACACAGAATTGTATAATCCTGTAATATTAAAGACGTGATGTAAAATTGCAATGGAGGTAACTTTTTTTTTAATTAATGTTCAGTGAATACACATTTTTTAAGAAACGATCCATTTCAAAGAATACATGTTTCTTAATATCAATATCTGCACTGATAAAATTGTTTTAACAATAGATAAAAAAATTACATTAAAAAAAATTGTTTCACCTAACCATTAACAAAATAAATATATATATATATTATATATATATATTTAAATTAATGTTACATAAATTATTTATAAATATAAAATTGTAGTTGGATTATAAACCAGTAAAGAAGATTGTCTTCTTTGGCCAGTGGTACAGATAAAAATTATATTTTGGGAGTCTAGATAGTTTTTAAAACGTTTAGTAGTGGGAAGATTCACTTCTCCACTACTCCAGCTACTATGACATTATTTCGATGAAAGTCTAGACCCGAAAATCCCCTCCCTGGTCGCACCATTGTTTTTAATATCCCTCTGTTTATTTCTTTACTGACTAAAGTGAGTAAAAAAATCATCAGATTTTTGAGCGACTGTAGTTGTTCAAAAATCTCATGCGCTTATTATTTAATTTTGGTATTTAAAGTCACCGAAGACACTATAAATTAATGTATATATATATATGAATTTTCACATACATATAATGGAAGCTTTTACCGAATACGACATATAAGAAATTATTAATACTCCAGTGATAAAATTTATTATTTATATACGACGAATTTTGGCACTTTCATTTCAAAATTTACATAATTACTTTTAAAACATACGTTTATTTTAAAAATATCATAATGGTTTATGAGAATTTTGCATGATTTCTTAAAATGTATATACAGGGGGTGGACAAAATAATATGAACACCATGCAATATAGTTACATATTGTTGCAAGTTGGCTACACTGTATAATTTTTGGATAACATGGCGTAAAATTAGTATATTATTACAATATAGTAGTTATTTATAACATATTAGTGTAAAACACAGGTTATACTACGAACGTTAATATAAACTTAAAATAAAATGCGTGACCTCTCGGACTTCCAAAGAGGGCAAATAGTGGATGCTCGATTAGCGGGAGCGTCTGTAACGGAGACATCTAAACTGTTGAACGTGTCAAGAGGGACAGTGTCCACAGTAATGACAGCATACACGAAATACGGAAAAACATCATCGGCGAAAAGTAATAGTGGGCGAAATCCAAAGTTGACTGACAGGGACCGACGAACATTAAAACGGATTGTGACAAGACAACATAAAACTACCGCGGCTAATGTTACAGCAGAACTTAACGCACATTTGGGTAATACTGAATCTATTCCGCGAAGGATTGAAGCAGTTTTAAAGGCAAATGGAGGCCCAACATCTTATTAATATATAAATGTCAGGTGTTCATATTATTTTGTCCACCCCCTGTATATATTTTTGAAAGTTTTCATTAAATGACCCTGTTATTATTGTTACAGTTTGTGTCTATTTACGCCTTAAATATAGTACGTAATAAAATAATTCCAAATTCACATATTTCCCAGTTCCTAATTCATTAAACTTTATAATTGAAAATAAAACTAATTATTTACATAGCCATTTGCATGTAAAAGTCGTCGGGACAATTTTTTTTTATTTATTTATAATACGTATCATAACCTTTAATTTAACATATGTAACAATTGACTTTTGTAAAAAAGTAGGTATTTTGAATCCCCCGCTTTGGGTAGGTAACAAAATGTCAAAAAAACGATATCAAATGAAAAGAAAATACCTAAGGTTTCTATTGAAAAAAATACATTAATTTTTCAAAAAGTTATGGCAGTTATAAAAAAAAAAAAATGTATATACCTATTATAAAAATTGTAATTTTTTGAGGGATTTTCTCTATTTACAGGAAACGAGGGAAATTTTTTCAATTTGTAAGGGCAATGTCTTCATCATTGTGTTATTTTGACGCAAAGTTTAAAGAAATCGAATCGGTGAAAGCTGAAAAAAGTGGTGACAGACATAAAAAAAAAACATCATAGTAAAATTAATATCTTCTCAGCTTCGCATGGAAGCTAAAAAAGTAGATATTAAAACAGTTATAAAATTAAACATATTTGAAATATATTTTTAATTTTAAAAGATATTAGTTATAAATGCTTAATTCTCATTCTATGAAAACAGTTTTTCACATCACTAAAAATTAAGGTAAGATTTATTCATTGAAATCTGAAAAAGGCATATTTTATAAAAAAATTTCCGAATTTTCACATACATCTATTAGAAGTTTTTAACACATGTAAGTGAAAACATTGATAAATAGTAACAAAAATGCTATATCTGTATACTGAGTTGTGTCACTTTATTTTAAAATTACATAATATGTGTTTAATACGTATGTATTCAAAATGTCAGTATAATACAAGGAAGTTTACGAAAAAAAATACAAATTTAAGTGACACAAATTTTCTAATGGAAAAAATTACATGTTTGAATATGGTGTATTTTAATGTAAACAAAATACTTGAACATAAAATCATAAAAATAGAATAAGTAACTTTGAAATAATACATTTTTGGACTATTAAAACGCCATTATTTCAAAACTATATCTTTGAGTTACTATATGAACATTTTGATAGTATGATATGTGTTTAGTATTCTCTTAAAATGGTTCTATTTGAAGTTTAATTAATATTTATAAGTATAGTAACTAATTCATCTGTTTACTTAATGTTTTAGAAAGTATTCAAGGCAAATTTGAAAGAGCTTTATTGGATGATCTATTAATGGAATACAATCCAATGGAAAGGCCAGTCTCAAACGAGTCCGATCCACTAGAAGTTACATTTGGCATTACACTTCAACAGATAATAGATGTGGTAATTTTTTTTTTTTTATAAAAAATTATATAATTGTCGCTAGAAGAAATTTAACAATGGAGTAATTTCAACGGTATTTACATTTGCGCACCATGAAATAAGTGCTTTTAAAATTTCGTCACGTGATCAAATAGTTATGTATACTGAGCACGTATTCTGTTAGAAATAATGTACGAATGACAAATATCTAATGACTATAACAATATCTACCCTTAGAAAAAATAAGGAGTAAAAAAATAAACGAAGTTGGGTGACACTAATAACCAAAGTATTTAAAATCCCTACTGTTAGAAAAATAATATACGACTGTGAAAACGAGATAGAAAATACATTATTATAAATATTAAAAAAAATGTACAGGTTCTATTTCCTATTCATTCATTTTTGATAATACATGGTTAAATTTTTTATTTATGTTTGCGGGACCTAGATAACTCAGGTAGCATTGGTCATTAGATATTTTCTCATTCCTCCGACCTTATTATTGATAGACTCCCATAATAAAATGTTATAGAATTTGCATATTAAAAACAAGATTGTATTAAATATATTTGTGTCAATTTAACATCCGAATATAAATCACTGTAAATCCTTTTTTTCTAGACAGCATCTTTTTTGTAATAAAATATAAAAATGGAATAATAATCTGAATATAATTTTATACATACATAATTTATGCTTATTTATATTATACATACTTTGACAGCAATATTAAAATTTCTACTAATTAGTATGATTTTCACAAGTTCTAGGAAAAGAGTGTCTATACTTCAATTTAATGATAACATTTGTTTTAACAATTAGACATTTAAAAATACTTTAATTTAATTTAAGCGTAACAGAAGCTTAAGTTTCTTTCAAAATGAGATGCGATGATTGTACTAAAACCTATATTTTCCATTTAGATACTAAATTACAAAAGCTTAGGTAGTACTACTAATTATTCGAAAACAGTAGTGGCGGGAAGGAATTCGTTCCAAAAAGAACGGATTCCTGGAACGAGTTCTTTTAGTAGGAACTACTTTCATTAAAAATTAATGAGGAATTAATTTATTTTTATAAGAAACATAAAAAAAATTTAAAGTTCCTTTAAATGTATTTACTTTATTTTTAGATAAATAAAAATGTATTTTTACGTTGATAATTAACAATATTTTTACATTAGAATATTACAGCCCTAATTATATATCCTTATTATGCCTTCATTATGTTATCGAAATTTTATACTTTTAATATACTAATCTGATCATAATGTTGTTATCAATGATATTAATAAATTATAACACTAAAAACATAATATCTTGAAAACACAAGATTATAGGCGCACTCTGAGGGTTTAGAAGGGCTTGGTCTCCCAATTCTATCACTCTCCCTAAAAACAACTATGAATATTACATGATAATTTGTATAAAAAAAATAAAGGAGAAGTAAAATCAAGTTAAATTCTTCAAATAATATGTTCGAATTAAGCCTATACACAGAATATTATGTTATACCGTATATAGTTTTTAACTATTGTTCTTAATATAATAACAGCAGATTTTTAGATATTTTATTAACAAAAAAGGAACATTGAGATGAACGAATTCAATTTATAATAAAATTTTTCTAACTCTGCCAAGCATCATGTACGAATATTAAGTCATCTTTCTTGTAATCGATGTATTTAAAAATAAAAAAAAAGTACTTATAAATTTAGAAGTATAAAATTTTATTTTATAACTGTGGCATATTAATTTTTAAATTACAGAATTAATTTTCTATTCAATAAGTATTTTAATACAATAATTAATGATGGATAATATACCTGAACAAAACGATAAAAAAAAGTTATTAATATTTTATCATAAGTATTTAATGTATATTTTATATAGATTGTATCTTTTTCTACAATAAAAAAATATCAATAGATATCAATGCAAAATCTCGTTAGTCTTACGTTGAATCAAAAAACAATTTATTTTTACCAGTGGCGTAATTAAGGATCAAGTAGTAGCTATTACTTCCCAATCTCATCTCCAAGCTTCTTTTTTTTTTTTGCTAATGAATATTTTTTTGTACATGAGACGAATAAAAATAATTATTTGAAAAACTTTCTTTTTAAAAAATCACAAAATAACTAATTGTAGATAATTATTATCTACAATCCCTATTCCTAATTTTTAATCGTTAGTTTTTAAACTACTATGAACAGTACATGGTAGATTATAAATCCAGACAATTATATAATATTCTTAATAATTAATTGATAATTTTAATCACGTCAAAAAGAAAACTGATTTTAATACGACATGTTACAATGAATACAATAAATTTAATGTTGTTTTAAAATATTTTAACAAGTTTTTGTTTAATAATAAAAGTTTTAGTCTTTTAATCTTCTAAATTCTACGTGTACACATAATTATGTGTATTTTAGATTTCCCTTAGATAAGCCCAGTAAGGTAAAATGGATAAAATCTCTACAAAATATTTTGCTTTATTTGTGAGAAACATTTCAATAAATTTATTGACTACACTATCAAATATAACAATTGTTTTAAAATGAATAAATAAATGTTTAATATTCCTATTAATTTTAATATTTTTTTTTTTTGCATTAGAAACGTGTTTGTTTATAAAAGTTATATATTTAGTTTTAGTATTGTGATATGGACACGATTAAGTTGGTGGGAGAGTTAGAAAACGTTAACCATCTGTTAACATAAATGTAGTCGCAAATGACATTATTGGTGACATTTATAGTCCTAGCTTTAAAACATGACTAATATTAAAATATTATACACATTTCATTCTTATGTAGACGTTACAATTAGTCGTTTGTAATTATCGTTAGGGCGCCGATTTAATAACTGTGAGTTATAAGAAATAAAATGCTTTAATTGGCTTATTTTAAAAAGTCGTGCTTTTATCTTTACTCTTATCATTATTGTTTTTATTATTAATTTTGAGATCACCTACGGCTGCCGGCTCCGATGACCGAGCTTATTCAGATCTCTCATAGGATAGAAAAGGAATTCAACTTATTTAAACCCGTTAGTCTGAAATGTTTTGTGACCCAATGAATACAAACCACTACGTTCAAATGCTAAGAATATGGAGATAAAGCATGAAAATTTTTAAATGAACACATCAGAACAGCGAGTTTTAAGAGTGTCCACATTTGCAAATTACGCAACCGGGTTCAACTACGTATCTTCGCTATTTAATTTTGCATGATTAAATTTCAAACTAGGAATTCATAATATATCATGCACCAAATTCGCATAATTAATATTTTATTCCAATATAGGTAGCTTGTGACCAGTTTCAAAATTTAATATCAGTTATTTATAAAGAAAATTATTTGTTCAAGTGTCAAGAGAAAATGTCAAACGATTTCCAGGTAGCCATGTACCCCAACCATTTAATCGATAAACTTTATGAAATCATGATACTAATATTACAAATTTTAGCTATAACTATGTATTATCTTATGAGAATCTATATTATCTTATATAACAAATTTATTAATTAAGATTGTTATACAAAGTTTTTAATATTTACCTTAACATACATTTAATATCAAGTGACTTAAGATATACAATAGCATACTTAGGGATTTTTAATGGCTTAGCTCTTAATTATAATATGACAGATAAATTTTAATTTATCATTAGATAAACATTTTTTTCTATAAACAATAGAAGTTGAGCGGAGATATATATATAAAAAATATATTACCTAAGTCCTACAAAATATTAATATACAAAAGATATTTTATAGAAAAGTTTTCGCTTGTCATTAAAAGTTATTGATATGATGAATTTTTTAAATTAATTAAATATTTAATTTTTAAATTAAATTAAATTAAAGTAATTTTTTTTGCTTTTAGGACGAAAAAAATCAAATTGTTGTTACAAATGCTTGGCTGGATATGGTAAGTAATAATTTAATTAACATGATATTATCATATAACTAATAATCGAATTAAATACAACAAAATTCTTATGCTCTAACATAACTTTTATTCATATCAAATACAATTTAAAACTCAAACTCGTCCATTACCACAGCCGGTAGACAGACACTCTTCTTACTGATGGTTATCACATAGGCTATATATAACATTGATTAAATTATAAACAGAATAATAACAGTATAGTGACATAACAGTAATTATAAACAACATCAATTTTATGTATGTAAATATAATCTAACTACAAATCAGGTATTCAATTGATTTACTTTCATAGAAAATTATATTTTAGCTTCAATGCAAAGTAATTTTACCTATTTCATAATAGAACTAGCGAAGATGAAACTCGGCGAATTTCCGTCCGAATAGTTGAGTTCAAACTAAGTGAAATTTGAAATCATAAAAATTGTAAAATTACAAATATACCAATTATGAAATTTAACAGATTCCCATCGAAGCGTTTTTTATAATAGTTATGTTGACCAATATCAAATATCATCTATACTTGTCCCGACTATGTCATGATACCACTTTGCTAACTTTTTTAATACTGCTATATAAAACTTTTTTTTTTAAGTCGTTAAAAACTTTAATTTCTTTATTTTACGAAAGTTGGTTATAATTTTTTTTTTTTAAGCTAATTTAATATTTAAAAAATTGGACATAATTGCGATTTAAGGTAATGTTCTTGGTTTTTGTTTTTTATGCTCAGAAACATAAGTGTTCCTATGACTAATATTATAATTTTATTTATCAATTGAATAAATTAATTTATAAGAACAATTTAACCCTACAAAATTTGCTTTGTTAGTTCGTTGGTTGTTGATACTTTTAAGGGTAAAAATATGTAAGACAAGTAACATGCTTTAACATAGATTTTACTCACTCAACCTTACTTGGCACCAATCCATTCAATTACATGTGTATCAGACTTTGCTAAAGCATATGCTGTGTTCATGTTTAAATGCCGTAAATATGCACTTCGGTTATTTATCCATATGTTCAGAATTAGCATAAAAAGAAAGCAATTCTCCCTTTACCTGAATAATAATAATAATACTTAATTAATTAAATTGAATAATAATTTTACTTAGTAGTTTAAAAATACCGTATTTTATTTTTTAAAAGTATATTACATGTATTTATAAAAAAAAGTCTTAGATATACAACTGAATTGATCATTTGAGAAAAAACAGTAAGTAAAAAAGAATTATTTATAAAACATATAATTTTTAAATAATAAATATGATTTCAAATATTAATTCTCAATATTTTATTGATTGAAATAAAAATTAACAACCTCAACAAGTTTTAAATTTGAAATACAAAATGTTTAGCAAATCATTTATTATTTTTCATTATTTTTAAGAAATTAATTAGCATCATTTATATTAAGATTGATGTTACTATTATAAAATAATACATTGATTATAAAAAGCTAATTTTGAGCTTTTATAATGTATGGAATTATTTTTTTGATCATTTTAAAAACGTCAAGGTGATACTTTGAACGCAAAGCCCTCCAAATATAATATTTTAATTCTAGATTTCTTGAAATTTTATTCTAATGAGATAACAACTTTACAGCTGAAGCTGCTCAGTTGCATTAATTATTAATAATAATAAGAAGAAATAATTATAAGAAATCAAGTAATGGGTATAGCTAGGGAGACTACAAATGCTATATTAACTACGTTTATTTTTAAAATGAATTGATTGAAAAAAAGGTTCAAAATATGAGTTTGTTGAGATTTTTTCGATTATACACTTCACCGTTAAAACATTTAAGTTTCTACCTTAAAAGATGACAGATCCACTTTCGCTCATTTTCCAGGAAAGATGAAAAACTGTCTAGAATATGGTATATTTTCTACTATAATTTAATGCTCTATATTTGATATTTAGGTGATCTAAATTAAATCTATTTTGTAGTAAGTTAGTATTTATGATAACATTAAATGTTAAAAAAAACACAACACAGTTGTCGCAACATAGTTGGAATAAGTATGCAAAGGGTTCAAAAATTAAACGAAACAAGTTTCTATTCTCATTGTTAGTAACAATTGACCTGTTTTCTTACCTTACTGAACATTCTGTATATGATATCTGCCAGTGATAAACACCGCTATGCTTAGATGCAAATCTGTAAATAGTTTAAAACTTTAATAAATATAGTATAAAATTTATATTCAATATTTTTTTGTAATTTTTACAAATAAATCATTAAAAACATTTTGATGCGACTCTATTGTGAAATTTCACAATAATTTTAGCTTCGATGCAAAGCTGAGAAGGTATTAATTTTACTCTGATGTATTTTTTTTGTGTCTGTTACCACTTTTTCTCAGCTATCACCGAACCGATTTCTTACACGATACGTCAAAAAATCTCAAATCCTACCTAGTCGAAGACATTACTCACAAAAGTTGAAAAAATTTCCTCGTTCCTCGTAAATGGGGGAAATGTCCAAAAATTACAAATTTAAAAATCTTAATTTTTGACATTTTTTCAATTTTATTTACTTAAAACTGCCATAATTTTTTTTAAAAATGACCAAATCGATATTTTTTTTTTATGGATACATGAGGTATTTACCTCTCATGAATAAAATGAGAGGTAAATACCTCATTAATTTTTGAAAGTATTCTGGAAATACTGACACTTTTATATATTTTAAATTCAGATTAATGTATTATACTTTATTATGGAATAAAAATTTTTCACGGTGAAAATGGTTATCCTATGTTATTTTTATGTTAAAATTCTCGATTTTATATTTAAAATTTTTAACTTTATATTTCTATAACTTTATGCAAAATGTATGGATCATAACAATTTTTTTATGACAAGCACTATTTATATACTTCTTTTATGTGACATACATATTTTTTAAATCAGACCATTTCTTTTTTTACAGGGGGGGTTTAAAACTTAAAAATGCATAAAGAATGAATAAAGAATGAAAATTCTTATAGACCAGTGAATTTATTTATAAATAACAAACAATTTTTTTTTTTTAAGTATTGCATCAAGGCTTTCAACTTTTATATTCTTGATGACCGATTTCTTATAGCAAAAACCCTTGTGCGTGGGTGGTGATCTTTATCATACACGATTTTTTTTCTTTCAAATCCTTGCTGTTCTTAGGTTTTTCATTGGGTTGTAATAAAAAAAGACGTACCAAAAATAAACTCATTGTTTCTTTTATATTGTATTAACATTTTATTAGTATGAGTATTTTTAATAATAAGTTAACCAGTTTGAAAATGAAGAAAAAATATTTGGAAAATGTCATTTCTTACGGTAGCGTATTTTTGAGAAATGTTTTTAAATTTCTAAAATTGAGGGAATATTTCAAATTTATCGTTACTAATAGGTTCAACTAGATTAAAATTCGGTTTTCTTGACGTATAAATCATTTAAATCGATCCAGTGATGGTTAAGAATTTTCATTCGCATAGAAAAAAACCCACATTATGGTAATGCCTGTTCAGTTTTGCATGGAAGCTAAAAAAAAATTATTAAAATAGATTTATCGTCTTTTTTCAGTTAGTGATTAATTTAATTATACCAATTTGTTAAGTAAAAGGTAAAATTACAAAAATTAAAAAAGTTTACACATTAACTTTGTATATACATTTGAAATTTTTTTTAAATACAAGCAAGTATTTTATTGTTTTGTACAATATTGTAATATATAAATATTATACAGTATTATAATAAGTATCATTCAATTTACATCACTGCTTTTTCTATAAAACATCAACTTATAAGAATCAATCAATTCAACTAGATAAAATGTATTGAACATTTTATGTATAGAATAAAAATTTAATTTATGTCTATACATATTCAAAATAAAACTTAATATTAATAAATATAGAACTAATTAAATACTGAAGAATAAAACTCTATTCATTAATTTATCAATTAAAATAATAATTAAAAATAAACATTGATGAATTTAAAATAGATAAGATCATTGTCAGTTATAACAAAATTGTTAATGTGCTTATTATTATTCTTTTTATAGGAATGGGTGGACTATAATTTAAGGTGGAATATATCAGATTACGGGGGTGTCATGGACTTAAGGTTTAATCCAAATAGACTTTGGAAACCTGATATACTTATGTACAACAGGTAAGTAAATATAATTATATGATAATCTAATGAAATTAGCTTATATTTATTATACTTAAAAGATATAAAATATATCACACTAAACTAATATTAAAAGTATATTGTAGCTATTTTTCCAAAGCCGATTACTCAATTTAATTCACGTATTTTACAGGATATCAAAAAACAAATAAACGTTAATAATAATTAGTGTACATAAATATTTTTTAATTGATAAAAACACACTGCTTCGATCGAGACAGTTTGTCTTATTTTAATATACCTTTTCTATTTTTAATAATGCTAAAAAAATATCTACAAAATAAAAAGTGTAAGGTGCATTATATTAAAAAACATTATATTAAAAAAATAATTTGTGTTTCGATATAGTAGTAATAATTTTTTTACAATAAAAAAATAATGCATAATATAGATATTTGCATTTGAATATTTGGAAAAGGCAAAGAAGGCAAAAGGAAAAGAATTATTAAAAATTGAGCTTTCCGTTTACCTATAATTAAAAATTATAACAATTCAGAGTATAATAATACAATAATGGTTATCGAATTGTCAAAAGTTTATTTCCCTATCAATAGTAAAAAAAAATAATAAGTTCCCACTTGACTTTCAAAAGATACCTCTAAAATCTACCATTGTAAATAATATTTTCTTACAATATACATAATACTTACAATGGTTTACAAAAACAAATTAAATTTCAATCTATATATTTTTATAAAAAAAACATTATTTAACAAAATAATGGGGAGGTAGATTTTTAATTAATCACTCTGTATATATAATAATAAAAAGAACTTATTCTATATTTCTGCTCCTATAAGTATAATAAAAAATGTTATAATTGGCAAAATTATAAAAAAAAACTTTGTATAAAATATTCTTACTGAAAACATTTCTAGTTAAAATCAACTTTATGAGAGGATAGATTTTTCAAAAGGGTTAAATAATAAAAACTATCTAAATTCAAATCTTCAAATAAAATACTAATAATGTAAACTAAGTAAAATACCAATTTAATTAAAGTATTTTATATAGCAAACTTTTAGAAATTCATGACACCAATTTAATTAAATTTTTTATTTAAACTTAATTACAATTATTAATTAAAGCATTAATTAATGATTATTAATTGAAGGGTTTTATGAGAAAAAGTTTAAGTATAAATGGTAATTTTTCAGATTAATAAACAAAATATTTTTTGATGATGGTAAATAGGAGTTTTCAAATTGAAATAACAATAAAAAAAATTCAACTAATTTTGTAAACAAAATCGACACCACTAAAGATAATGAAAAACTTCCAATTAAATTAATAAAAAACCTAAAAATTTAATAATTTAATTTGATCTCACAAAAATCATCCAGTCAATTTCAATTTTTAAATTATTTATTAAAAAATAAATTTTAAATTAAAAACTATTATAATCAAATGATTTTTATAAAATACATTTAAAAAATGAATAAATTATAATATTTAACAGTTTTAATAAATTAACAAATGAAAAACTAACGTAAATAAATAATAAATAATATATATATATATTTAAATTTTTTACTTGAATTTAAAATATTTTAGCGCTGATGAAAAATTTGATGGAACCTACCAAACCAACGTGGTAGTTAAGCATAATGGTACTTGCCATTGGGTTCCACCTGGTATTTTTAAAAGTACATGTAAAATTGATATCACATGGTTCCCTTTTGATGACCAAAATTGCGTGATGAAATTCGGAAGTTGGACGTACAACGGATTTCAAGTATCTATTTAACATTTATTTACATTCATAGTTTTATGAAATAGTTAATAACATAGACTATATGAAAGAAAATTTGAAATTGTAACACTAGTCGTGTAAAGATGGTAAGTCGCGGTGTTGTCCATTAGTTGGTTTTAAGCAATAGTGTTAAGCCGCGTTAGTTATTATTGCTGCTCGGTTTGATGATTCCTTGGAAGTTTTAACAGTAGTGAAAACGCCATTACGGTGTAGATATAGAAAGCAGCAAGAGACTACAAACTTAACTCTTTCCCTCGTACAAGCTAATTCAACTGAAGTGGGTAACGTTAACCAACCTTCTGATTATAAAAACCAATTACTAGGCTGCAATTACACTTCAGCTGTAAGTGTAAAGTGATAAAATTTAACTTAAAATTTCTTTTAACTTTTAAATTTAAATTAATAAATTGAGGATTTCAGACCTTCAAACTTCAACCGCCTTACACCCAGGGCTTTAATCAATTTTTGTTTTTTTTGTCATTACTTTATGTTGATAACCAAATAATAACAATATTATTGCATTTTAAATAATTAAAAGGTTATATTTCAGTTTTGCGGTATTTAAATAATATCAACCTTTTATGTTTTACGTTTTTCAACATTCAAAAGTTACTGATTTATTATTTTTTTATATTTTTGCGATAGATTTTCATTTTATTATGAATTAACCTGTTATTTGTCGCATCTGAAAATTTTCCTCCCATAGTTTTCATGTTGAGAAACACTTGACTACTTGTACTTACATTTTTCACAAATTTATTGTACCTTATAATTTATAACTAATTATCAATACGTTTTCTGTTTATTTCCGTTCGATTTCGTTTTTAGTTATATATTTAAAGTTAAAAGTGTTTTTAAAATATTAATTAAAAACTATAATGTATTTAAAATAATAAACTCGAAAACCCACCAAAAAATACTAAAAAATCGTGGATAAATATTTCGGGTACAATGTTATCATTATCAACGCTTAACACCGCTAGGGATGTTATCATTAAGTAATATTATCACATTTGCCAGTTTACACAAATTCAATAATGAATTTTTCGATTGACCAAGATTCCAGTTAATTAAATTATTTATATTGCCTCCCTTATATTATGTTCTTAGTACTTCTTTAAGTTTTCATTTAGTTTTATATTTTTAATGGATTGATTATGTGTCAATAAATGTTCAGGCTCAGAAAATTTACCAACCCCTAATATTTAATGTTTCCTAAGTTTGACTTAAATATTTTTAAGCATTTTAATAGACTTTTACCAACAATAACTATTTAAATAAATATTTAGCTATTTATAATATATTTAGATACCTCAATTAATAATATATTATTACCGTAAGGTATTTTTCGAGAATAATATCAGAAATATTTTAAGAATAATCTCTAGAAACGAGAACATTCTATTAACTTATTATTATTATATTATACATTATCATGAAATGGTACTGAATTTGCAAACACGTAAAAAATTGATCACTTTCAAATTTATCTATTTAGCAACAGATAATTCGATTAAACGAATTTAGAAATATAGTCTATTTCAAATAAAAGTTAATTAATTATCCTATTATGTTTTCGAATTTACAAACGCTTAAAAATTATATTTAGAAGTGGCAAAATTTTTTTTTTATTAAATTGGAACCAATTTACGGTAATTATACAGAATTTATTTTGACAGGGAATTTTTCACTTGCATTTACGCTAAAGATTTTTTTTGGGGAGGCTTATTATTTTTAGTCTTTAAACAATAAATAAAACATCAAAAAGACGAAAAAATGCGAAATCATTAATAAATCAAGGAAGAAATATAAAAGTATTAAGAAGCAAGCACAGATATATAATAAAACGAAATTATGGAAAGAGTGTTCAGTAAGTAAGGAAACAGGTCAATTGTTACAAGCAATGAGAACAATAAAAGCCCGTTTTCTAACTTACTGAACATTCTGTATATTTAGAAGTAAGTTAAATACAAAAAAAAAAAAGATGAGGTGATATATAAATATAAAAAAATTTAAAAAGCCATAGAAATATTTCTTAATTCAAATGTATTTTAAAAAGTGTTTATTTTTTGTAAATTAGGTAGATTTAGTGCTCAAGTCAGACAGTGGAGATACTACAGATTTCATATCAAACGGTGAATGGGATTTATTGGGTAAGTCAATTAAATAAAATATCAGATTTTGAGAGGAACATTACTAAATACTAAATATAATATTGTTATTAGAACAAAATATTTTATATAAATATATACATTGCTTTTCATAAATTGAAAATAACTTAAAAATCTAGTACAATGTTTTATATAAGATGAATAAACATGCGCTGTACATACTAAATGAAGCTAAAAACATCGCAAACTATCCTATCTATTCATATAATTTAAGTTAATAACATGAATTTGTAAATTTTATTTTATGAAATATTATATTGAAAATCATGAAATTATAATGGGTTTATTATAAAATAAATTGATAAAAGTAAATTAAAACTACAATAAATTAATTAAATAAGTTAAATTACATCGTAAGATTGCATTATTATATTTTTAAAAATATATAAAAATGTATAAAAAATAGTAATAATAGATCAACTTTCCATAGTACTCTACATAAAAATAATAAATAAATGCATTTTTATTTATATAAGTAAAAAGATAACAAACAATTTTCAATTTTTTGTTATTCATTTTAATGATTCCAAGGCACTAGAAAAATATTTTGTATTATACAGAAGCATAATTACAGGGAACAGGCATAATTTTGAGGATATACTCCCCCATGAACCCACAAACATTTTTGTATAATTACATTATACTGAGAGATGACTGGGGGAATTCCCGGCCAACTAAGCGATATTTGATGAAATTCAAATGTTTTTCATCTTAATATTTGAAATAACTTGGAAATGTAGTATTAACAAAGAGGTTACACTATATCAAAGTTTTCAAGTTCTTCAATACAATAATAAATTTAAAAAACAATTGAATTTATCCGACATTACACTGACTTTATTGGGTTAATACACTGAACATATTAAAACTCCATTGAAATGTATAAGAAATTCAAATTTAATATGATACAACTACATAAATAAAAAAAATAAATATTGTAAATGAACATAATTATTTATTTATCATATTAACTAAATTAATTGAATGATAATTTTACTAAAATTAACTTAATATTGAGAACTGAGGTAATGCCGTAAACTTAATGGTTTTTGACATAACTCAAAAGTTTTTTGTTTAAATACTTGGGAATCCTTGCAAATAGAGAATTAATACGTTGATTGCATTAAGTCAAGATTAAAAGTAAAACTAATTAAAATTTATTTAGTAAGATAAATTTAAAATAATAATGAATTATGACCGCTATTACAACTTAATATTGTTTTGTATTGCCCCTTTAGCATACCCCTGACAATAATCAATTTATTCCATTAAGTAAAACCACTATCATTATTTTTAAAACAATAGTTGATCCTTTTTATAATTTAAAACTAACTATACACGTGTAGGAGAAAAATATCATATATATCAAATATCAATACCTTATCTAAAAATTAAGTTGAAAACCGCAACATTTTAAAATGACTATTGAAAAAAAATGAAAACTGTTTTGGTGATAAAAATTTTTATATTACCATCAGTCATTATATTTTAAGTAATGATAATCTTAATATGCAATTAGTGTCTTACCCAGTATTTTATTTTAGAAGAAATTCGGTTAACCAGCATTACCTTTGCCCGGCATTCGCCCTGTCTCCCCCATATATGGCTATAATTGAGAGTAATTCGGGCAGAGAAAAACAATTTTGTTTAGGTNCTCCCCCATATATGGCTATAATTGAGAGTAATTCGGGGAGAGAAAAACAATTTTGTTTAGATACTCTCAGGATGAAACAGTGGTTACGTGTTTGGAGGGGTTAGCTCTTTAAATATTCCCATACTGATAATTTTAGTTTTTAACTGCTACTTAAATAGTGAAGATCATAAATAGAATATTTTATAAGTAAATATTTTCAGAATTTAACCATTTGATATTTTTTAGAATTACAATACATCATTTTGACATTCACTGACTTAATTTTACAAAAAAATTTCACATAAATTTGTATAATTTATAACTTAAAAGGCCCTCGATTTTACATTCATTAATAGTACGCAAAGGTGCATATAAACAGACAGATGGCGATTTAAGATAACATTGTTAAAACAACTGTACCCGGATATTTTAGTGCTATTCTATATTTTACGCCACACAACGATAAAATAAAAACAAAAATATTGATGGGTGTGTAATTTAGATTTATCGGAGATGACAATTTAGATAATTGTAGAATATTTAACTGGATAAGTCCTAACACGTCATTTATACTCTTTAATTGTAAAATTTATGAATACATTTCTNATTGATGGGTGTGTAATTTAGATTTATCGGAGATGACAATTTAGATAATTGTAGAATATTTAACTGGATAAGTCCTAACACGGTCATTTATACTCTTTAATTGTAAAATTTATGAATACATTTCTTTTATTCTTTGTTTTTAATTAGAAATATTAATGTTATAACTTATTTCAATATAGGTTTACCGGGGAAAAGGAATGGTATTGTATATGCATGTTGTCCAGAACCTTATGTTGACATTACGTTCACTATGAAAATAAGGCGGCGGACGTTGTACTATTTTTTCAATTTAATAGTCCCTTGCGTGCTCATTTCTTCCATGGCCCTTTTGGGTTTTACATTACCTCCCGATTGTGGTGAAAAACTCACTCTGGGTAAGAATAAATTAAGCAGTATAAGTAACATGATCATTAATTTGCCAGGATAAAATAATAATAATAAAAAATACATTTAAAAAAAGCAAGTTACACTAGTATAGATAAAAAAATCTTATTATTTTATCTTATATGTTAACATGATGAGAAAAAATGTTTTTTAACTATGAGTCACAAGAGATCAGTGCTGACCAAGTGTGCAAGGTATGCTAAACATAAGGGTAACTTTTAAGTATCAAAAAACTCTAAAATGAGTTTATTTTTAGTCCATTAAAAAAGTAAATAATTAAAAAAATAAAATTGTATTATTATGCTACGTTTTATTTTGAAATGTTCCATTTAAAATATCTGATTAATACTATTTTATGCATAAAATAAAATCTTAAATATATTAGACTGGTTTTGAGGTAAATATTTTCATAGAATTCCAGTCTCTAAACTTATTTCTGCATTGAATACGACTTTTCAATAATATTCTTTAATTATAAGTATTGAGATGACTTTTAGAAATTGTATTTTTAAAAAAATGATAAATTAAACGGTGTAAAGTTTTTAGGAAATAATATGCATATCAAATTTTTACTGAATACATCTAAAATATAATTTAGAGCCATTTTCGTTGTCATGATATGAGTTTTTTTACTCGAGGTATGATACAGTTTTAAAATCTAAAATCGAATTACATATTTTAACTCATTTTTTGGTTAACTTAAAAACAGTTAATTTTAACCGTTATAAATTTTCTATTTTAATTAGTATACTTACTAAAGCTATGTGTCAAATATTAATTTGAAGTTGCCGTATAAAAATAATAGATTAACCAAATGTTCTATTAGAAATAATTAAGTGTATATTTCAGAAATTACAATATTACTGTCTCTAACAGTATTTTTGAACATTGTTGCTGAATCAATGCCTACTACGTCCGAAGCGGTTCCCCTAATAGGTAGGATTAAGTAAATAGCATACAAAAAATTTGCATGATGACAGATGTCGTTGTCATTTGGTACTTGGAGGAACCACTTCGTTGGACATGTGATGTTATCTACATTCAAAAAATAATTTAAAATAATTATTTTTTTACTAAATATATGGGGCTTGGTGTGGCTCAGTTGACCGCCTTAAGCGCTGTATACTTTTGGTTCCCGAATGGGTGACGAGTATACAGGAACTTTTGCAGTCACACACCTTGTTCTTATACACTAGCTCCTTCAGCCAAAATAAAGTTGGGTCAGGTCGTCAGCCGGTGTAAAAGTCTATCAAATCGCAAGGTAGAGCCGACCCCAAATAGTTGGGATACAGGCTAAGGAAATAATTATTTTGGTGTTAATCTCAAAAAAAAAACACATTTATAGGATTTATACATACTTTAGTTTTGAACTTAAATTTAAATGTTTGTCAGATGATGTTCTCGAAATTACTTTAAGAATACAAAGAATAATTGGTTGTTACAGGAGTGACCATCTTGCTATCACTGACAGTGTTCCTGAATTTGGTGGCGGAGACACTTCCACAAGTCTCTGACGCAATACCCTTGCTAGGTACCTTAAACCCCTTTTCCTCCAACATATTAATTTCTTGTTTCAAATCGGATGTTTCACAAATGATTTTTATCTTTCTGTTTAGTTATTTATAGAAAATTTTATATTACATTTTTATCATTTCAATGATCATACAGAAATCGTACCAAAGAAAAAATAAAATTTATATTTTTAACCAAGAAAAAAACTTGTATTTTTAATATACGATTTAAAATCACACAGAAAACTATATTTTATATTTTAATAATCATATGATAGTTAAAAAAAAAAATTAAGGAGAGAAATAAGAACACGTAACACAGTATATGGTACTATGATATGAGTTCTTATGAGTAAAAGAATTTATATACAATTTGTAAACTTAAGAATTTTATTATATTTTGTTTCAATCATATCGACAAACCTCAATTTATAATTATAAGTAACTATATCGACTTAAAAAGCTTTACACAAGTATTAATAAAATAATACCAAAAGATAAGAAGTAAATTCATATATTTTAAAGCAGGGTATGATTTTTAATACAAATCTAAAATTTTATAACATTTGAGGAACATAATAAGTTATATAATGTAATTTAATATTTTATACTTAAATTATAAATAGATAAAAAGTCATGGTAACACTTTATTTTTTCTATTTTTACTAACAATGAACATTTATCCTTTTTTCCTTAGTACGGTTTCTGTTTAAAACGATAGTATACTAAAGACTTAGCCGTACTATATAGTTATATAAAAACTACAATGAATAATTCAATAATAAAAAGAAAATGTATGCTACGGCTTTGTCTTATAGTGTACCTACCATTATCCAGTTGGATCTTTCGCTCGAGTGCTTTTCTCACTTCACTTTTCTCTCTTACTTTGTATTTTTTTAGAACTTTTATACATATTTATCATTTGTATTTTGTTCTTAAAACAATAATATTTGTGTGTCTTTTGCATATTGATATCAATGTGAATTTGCAGTATTTTATTGTATTTGTTTGCCACCTTCAACTCCATTACAAAAACTTAACACATCATTATAAAGCCAATACCTTATCAGCTTCATGCCAATATTAAAACTAAATAAGCATTAAATATATTAGTTGTTAATAAGTAATCATTATATAATACAGCCTCAATATAGAATGTAGACGTACATAATATGATTTGGACATAAGAGTAAATTTTTTATGATTAACTTTAAGATCAAACATTTAAAAGTGCTCACTTGTATAAACACAATGAAGATAATGCGCATTGTAATAATAACTGGAATCGAAGAATCAAAGAGTATTCTCATCACCATTATTAATTATTTAATTTAGGACTCCAAAAATGTATTTGTGTTGCAGGTGTAGCAATACTGCTCTCACAAGTAATTTACCTATTGCGGGTAGCAGAAGTGTTGCCAGAATCCTCTGATGCAGTGCCCTTGTTAGGTCAGAATATACCAAATCGGCAGAATTGCTTGTTCACCATTATTCTCATTATTCTTCACTTTACGTCTACATATTCTATTTATCTTGACTCTTGACCTATATTATTATAAAAATCAGAGTATCTTTCATTTCCCATTAGGGTGTGACAAGTATCTTTACCTCTTTTTTTTTAAATCCGTTAATTATACAAAAAGTACTAAAACCAATACATTATAATAAAAATCTTATTTGGCAAAATATTTAAACACTATTATTAGTCATGATAAAACTATATTATTTTTAAACTTTAATTTTCAATAAATAAAATTAATACCATTACAAAATAATATTTTTTTATCATTATTAAAATAATAGTGTATTAAGTTTATAGCGGTAATTAACACATTTCATATATACAGTTTGAAAGATTATATTCAATATGAAACTAAAGATATATATTTTTTTAACATAAAATAATTAGTATACATAATAGTTGGTCAATATAAGCAATATAAAAACTACTAAAATTAATAATTGTGGAATAATAATTAAGTCAATAAAAAATTTGAATTACATATTTGCTTAAAAGAAATCATAAGCAATATGTTCATTTATCAAACGTGACATTAAATAACTGTCACACCCTCGTTCATTTCATACAATCATATATATTTACTGCATTTTTAGTTAGCTTTTTCAAATATTTCAATCTACATATTCAATTTTTTCTTGTTCTTTAAAAAAAAAAACGTTTTTGTCTTATTTGCATGCCTCTCAACATATATTCATTGCACAAATGATGCACAAAGAATTTGATTTATTACAAATTGCAACAATATTAATACAATACAGGTAATCACAGATGTATAAAATCAATTTTAATTAAATAAAATAATAATTTTTTTCCAGAAAACTAATGTCTATTTAATTTATTCAAGAAATATTTAATGGCAAACGTTTTATACAGATTACAACAGTTATAGTACAAATAAAAATTATTTAATTAATATTTTTTCCAAAGAAAATTCAAATAATTATCTCCAACGAAACGAATCGTAATAATACATTTTTCATCTTCCTAATTATTGCATTTTCAGATAAAACACTATATTCAATATTCTCGCAAACAATAGTATGTTTTTTCAAAAATTTGCTTAAACACTATGAAAAAAAAATAGTTAAACAGAAAAAATACGCCTTTCAAAACGTTAGGTGGCTCTATTGTAAAAATTATATTTATAACTCTTTTCGTTGGCGAAATTATTTATTCAAAATTACAAATAAATTTAAATCAAGATTTAAAACTAGGGTTTTACAACTAGTCCAGTTATAATTTTTAGAGAACTAAACCCCTTCTAAATTACATTTTAGACCTTTAAAGTTAAATAATTTTCGTAATTTTCATTGCATGACTTTAGTGGCATAATTTAAAACATTTACGTTGAAATTATATTTATATTAAAAATATTTAATGCAAAAAGCCACAAAAAAAAACTATTAAAAAATCGCAGATACCTATTTTGGTAACAATGTTAATAAATCTATAGTCATATACTTTATTTTTTATTTTAAAAGTTAATTTGTAATAATAAATTTGTTATATAATTTTGAAATTCAAGGTACCTTAAATTTTTTGATAATCAGACGACCTACCCTAGTTTATAATTATTTTGATTTATTAAAAATAAATGTAGATAAATATAAATTATCTTTATTAAAAGTTCACTGTAAAAATAATAAATAATGAAGACGTCGAATAATACATTGTTTTTTACTAAAAGAGTATAATATGGTTAGTACAATCCAGTAAAATTATAAATTTTGTCTAAAATTTCTGTAAAATACATTTTATTTTTTTTACAATAGTTACTTAAACGAATAAATGTATATACATATATTTATGTACAAGGTGCTAAAAAAAATTTTATGGTTAAATTATGAAAATTTAAACTTTTAAATTAATTAAAGTCGTACATTGCTGAGTGTTCAGTGTTTAGCATATAAAAAACCAATTATGATTTCTGTATAATGAAGATCAATTTTTTTTTTTAAATATGGCAGAGAAGAGTGATTAACAAGTTTATTTATAGGTATTAGCTACAAAAAATTCTATTCTACAAAATAAAAATTGTAATCCACGATTACTTCCCTAATTTATGTCACCACATATAAATGTGAATATATAATATATTATTCAATTCAGCTTGCTTGATATTTCTTAAACCGAATTTTCTAGTACTATGTATTTACATATTTTGTACACGCGTTTTCTTCGACCTACGCATTTCAATAAATATTATGAATGTTGAATTTTTTTTTTTTAGAAATTCACTCGACTCCTCTAGACTTGTGGAAACTCGTTAAATACTACGTGACTAAAGTTGTTGGTAGCGTTTTATTGTGGAATCTGGCACACGTGTCACGAAATTTTCTCCCTCTTAAAAACCTCTTTGGATTTCCAAAAAATACAAATCAAAATGCATAAATTAACTACGATACACAAAATTTGTACACATTGTTAATAACCCCTCCGTCAAAGTGAATCTATTTTTATCAGTATTTCTATTTTATTTCAACAAATACATGGACAATCAAGAATCGTTTTATTTACCAACAATATAGTTATTCTATACGTCTACGTATCTATATTTGTGGGTTTTGTATTACATTATCATTGTTATTAATTTTAAAAAAATGTTTTAAATTAATTATATTATTAACATTATAACACTAATCAGTGTTTAAACGTAACATAACTAAAAAATAAAATAAGTTTCTTTTGAAACTTTAAATAAGAATTTGTTAAAATTGGTACTTAAGTACTCCAAGTATCAACTGATCTGACTGCGTATAATAAATAATTAAGTATTAAACAAAAAAATAATAATAATACTATATATATAAATGTATGTATATTGTTTTTTTTACTATATAAATATATTGGTTTTGACATCTTTAATCATTTTTAATCAATTGAATATATATAAATATTTTAAATAATTATATATTATTTTAATAATTTTTAGTTTTGGACTACGTTAAAGTATTTTTTAAATTATTTGTCACTAATAAAACATTTTTTAATTTTTTAAAATTTAAAAATAGTCATTTTTGAGCTTTTTATCTTACAAAAAATATTGATTGGTCGATACAACTTGAATAAGAACTTATTTTATTATTAAATTTAAATACTTAAAGTGGGTGTACAGCTCGGGTAGGTACAGTTTGTATTGGTATACTCCGCCCGCGTTTTAAATAAAATAGTAACACAAAATATTGAATCAAAAGTTATTAAAGATGTTAAAACCTGGTGGGTCACTCTGTATGCGCATATATTAGTTAAAAATAGGTAATAATTTTTATTTTTATTTATATCAATATTTAGTGAATTATTATTTTTATTTTTTTGGAAATTATATAAATTTTCATTTAATAAATTAGAAATGTAGACGTTCAATTAATGAATACTAGATTTAAATTCCGAAAAAATTTTATTTCATTCTATATTAACATTATTTAAAATAAAGATGTTTATTAGAAAAGGTATATATTTTTAATGTTTTTTAACATCAAAACCAATGACAAGATTGTATATAACGATTTTTATTGTCGTTCCTTTTTTTATTTCCAAAATACATTGGATTAGTTTTTAAAAAAATTCAATGCAATTATGTAAATATAATCTATGTCATTTAAAAATAGAATAATAAAAAAGTAAACTTTTTTAATAATTGTATAAAACTGAGTTTATTTAAGGTAAAATATAATTTATCATAGTTCAATTAAATTTTTTTAATTAGACTTATTTTATTATACATTTTTGAAAATTAAATTACGCTCTATATAATAGATAAATTTCTTAATTATATTATTATTAGTCATAATATTAAAATATGATATTTATTTCTATTATTAATAAATAAAATCCAACTAACCCACTTTTTGTAGATGTTTATTTGCGCACATGTATAATTAATTCATTGCATGCTTATACGTTTACGTTTATTAGTGATTCGTTTATAAACATAAAATCTGTCATGCTTTACATAATTTTTTAGAAATAAAATATCATTCAATCATAGTAACATAGCAAAGGATATTTTTGAAATCCCATCTATTGTTAAATATATTTCATGTTTTCTAATTTATTGTGTGACAGGTACTTACTTCAATTGCATAATGTTTATGGTGGCGTCTTCGGTTGTGCTTACATTAGTAGTTCTCAACTATCATCACAGGACTGCTGACATACATACTATGGGTCCATGGGTACATTGATCTTTTTTTATATTTTATTATAGTAGTTAATTCTTAAATTTTAACAAGCATTTTATACATGTAGGATAAAGAAAAATGTATTTGTAATATAGATAAATTCTAGATTTCTTTAAGTTTATGACGAAGATACTGATAATCGCAAAACAATGCCAAATATTATTAGTGGTAGCATAGATAAGATATAAGTTATAATTTATAAATTATCTCCTATCTGTGGTACTAATTTCAAAATTTGACGCTGTTTTGCGGTTTAGGTACCTCCATTAAAAATGTTTGAAAAAATAACGAGAATTTACTTATATCACCAAACCTTTTTTTACCCTACGTATATCTATACAAATATTATGTGCAATTTGTTTGACGTGAAACACACATTATTTATCTAAACACTTTATTTTGTATACTAGACAAAATGTTTATTCCTATTATGGCTGCCTTGGATTTTGGGTATGCAAAGGCCAGGTAGAGACATATCTTTTAAGGCAATCAAAAGTAGATTTACAGACCGCAAAGGTATGGAACTTCGAGAACGTTCTTCCAGGAGTTTATTAGCTAATGTTCTTGATATAGGTAATAATTATTTTTCAAAAATATTTATTTAATAAAAATTAAGAAATTAAAATTAAATTCATATTATAGACAGTGTATAAAAGGGAATAAAGTAAATTTTGAAATAAATTTCTACTAAAATGTTGAGTAGAAAAAAATATAAAATTTCTTTTTAGAAAAAATTTAAAAAAATGTAGATTTAAATTTGTTCTCTTTTTACCCACACTATTACTAAAACTTTCATTTTTCATGGGAACTGACTTGCTACTAAGATTATTCATTACCTCGTAACATTGATTTCAGACGATGATTTTCGTGCAAGTGTATTGTCTCATCGAACTTTTAATTGTGGGGCAAGTACGTCATCACCAGCATCCGAAGCTAGAAGCATTTGCAATTACTCTGCTAGAGAACTTCAACTGATACTACATGAAGTTCGATATATTACGGATTACATGAAAAAACAACAGGACGACCAGGAAGTCATCAATGACTGGAAATATGCAGCAATGGTGGTAGACAGATTTTGTCTTTTAGTGTTCACGTTCTTCACTATTGTTGCTACTGTAGCTGTCCTTTATTCGGCGCCACATATAATCGTCGATTGACTGAGACATTGTGTTCACTTTTTGGTTGTCGACAATATCGGTTCATTATTGTTAAATTTTTCTTTTAAGCGATATAAAATTATTTGATTTAAATTATTTAAGTTATTTTTTTGAAATATTTTAAATACGCCATAATAAAAACGCATAAGAGCTTAACAAATGCAAAATGTATTTTTAAATAAAATGCGTTTACAGGGTGTTACAAAAAAGAACCAGAAACCAAAAAGTTTCTAGGCCAAAAAAAAATATGGTTAGTGTTTTTATACATATAATTTTTAAGTATAACTAGTAATAGATTGAAAGTATGAATATTACAGTAAAATTTTTCAAAATAAATTTAGTATAAATAGTTTTTAATGATAATGATAATTTGCATAAATTTGGTTTATTTTCATTAAAATTCTTCTTATATAAAGTAACATTAAAGAATGATCATTCACAAATATTATCGAAAACTCTATTTGTTTAAATTAAACCGAAATGAATAATTTGAACTCAAATTCTATGTAAAAATCTTGCTAGTTCACACCAATGATCTGGCATATCGATGGCATGAAACAAAAATCTTTTAATACACTTAAATTTATTCATCAGTAAGTTCATTTCGAAATTTATATCGTAATAAGATCTAACTTTTAATCAAATTTCAAAATATGGATGACGTTTAAGAATTATAATATCTGATAAATATTTATAAAAAAACATTAACTTTAATTAATTATTTCATACCCTGATTCATTTTTGAAAAAAATTTCATCTACTTCATTATTGTGCTACACTTTCGATATTATGTTAGAAAAGTAGTTCACAAATTTACTTAGATTCGTCATATTACTAATATTCATTTAGTGCATATAAATTGTTAATATGAAATGTGATATGGTTATAAAAATCTAATTAACTAACAATAGGTACAATTTCAAACATGTTCTTTTTCCTTTAGTAAAATATATACTCAGTTACCTACTTTACTCTTAGTTACCTATATGTTTGAATTATTACCATTTTTATTACTATAATTATTTTTCAATAAAAATTATTTATATAAAATAATTTTTTATAATTTGCAGATGGACATAAATAACCCTCTATCCATTATTTAAAAAAATATATTAATTGCTATTATATGTAAATGAAACTACTATTTTAATTTATTATAAAAAAATATTGACATAAAAATTTTATATACATTAAATAACTTCCCATTTGGTTCAATTACAATAGTTTTACAACCATATAGCTAGATTGAACAATATATAACCCTTCTGTAATTTAAAATATTATTAACAGCATTCAATTTAAATAAAGGTATCTTTTGATTTGGAATCTAAAATTTGAATAATATTGATTTTTTAATAGTAGTTTCATTAGGCTAAAAATTTTCTAGAATTAAATTTAAAATTCAATAATGATAAGCTATTAACATTTAAATAGATTATTTTTATATACTGTGATAAAAAAATATATAATTGTCAAAAAATGTGTATATAATATTTCCTTTAAATTTTTGTTATTATTATTATTATTGTTATTATTTTGGCCTTTTATTAGTATAAATTATGTTGAATAATGTAGTATAATAAATATTTTAAATAAATTAACATAAATTCACTCAAATAGTATAAAAATTTCCTTAAAATTAATTTAAAATTATATCATAAATGACATAAAATAGTCTATACAACTATTTTAAGATTAAAAATTAGTTTTAAATGTTATTTAATTTTAAAATGTACACATGTTTAGATACAAAATAAAAAACATTTATGATTTAATAATGAACAGAACTACCTATATATAAATAGAACTATTATTATTTTTTAAATCTGGAAACTAAAAAATTAATATTACAACATGGTCATTAAGTGTATAACGCCTTTTAATATTTTAATTTCAGTATATTAATTAATTTTAGATAGAATATTTAAGAGATATATTAAAATTAAAATGTTCAGAAAAAGTAAACTTAATGTTAATTTTTCTTTTGGAAAATTTGGATAATTTTCGTAGTCAAATAAACAGATGTATTATTAAATATTTTTTGCTAAGTAACGTTTATTTTAGATTGCAAAACTACTATTATCTTTAAACGTTTTATTGTTTTGAACCATATTTTGAAAAAAAATTATAATTTATCTATTTGTTAAAAAAAAAAAATTAAACAAATTATATGTTCAATCAATATGTCAATTAAATAAATACATATTTAAATTTCTTCATTATATTATAGTTTAAAAATATGATAAAATGTATGTTTTTGATTTTGTTTCATCATTGATGTTAGTTTTAGCTTCTGTGAAAAAATTTTTGTTTGATTATTCCGGTATGATTTAGTTAATTTTAAAAAATTAGTAATGATGTTTCGAATATGAATTGAAATTTTATTTTATCCATCGAACTCGTATCGAACAAAACATTTCTAACATTTTATTGAATAGAAAATTAGTTGACATCATATACAACATTTTTTACGCGATATTCGATTATAGCAGTTACCTTTCAAACCGATTTACATGGAAAAACTTTTATAACAAACAACTGAAAAATTATACAAACTTCTATAAGATACTATAAGATAGGGTGTGAACTTTGTCGGCTCAATTTAATCAATGCAAAATTATAATCCACCCCAGTAAAATTTACTACATGTTCGCTATATCTATAAACTAATTCACTTACTTATTCCAAATGGTTAAGAATTATTTTTTAATAACAGAAAATTTTCATGTATTTATAATTGTAACACCAACTTAAAAATAATTAAAAATTAATATTTTACAATAAAACTTAACATACTTTACATTTATATAAAAGTAATTTTTTTATTGAATATTATTTATTTTTTTCCATTATTTTAAAAAAAATTAATAACATTTAATTTAAGGCGCAAATTTTGGGAAACGATTTGATTTTTATATTTTTTTAATAAATTAGAGTTGAGTCTTATAAAGATCATTAAAATTTTAATTGTGATTGTATAGATATCAAAATAGAAACAATAAAAAATATTTATGTACACATTAATTAGTTTAACGAACAAAATTGTCATTTGCTATCATGATTATAGTTATCTCAACTATAATATATTTTGAGTATCTCACTCAAAATAGCTATATTTTAAGTGCTATTAATAAGTAAATATTTAGAAATTATTTAGCATTCTGCATAACATTATGCTAGTCAAATGATTTCCCAAGTAATCCATACTAGGAGTTACAGTTAACAAATGAGCTATCCCTGACTAACTGAGGTGCTAACGGGACTATCCTTTTAGTAATTTCCATAGGATATATACAGCTTAAATAATACAGGATGTCCAAAAAGGACTGACTGTGTTATGTGGGAAAATACAAACCCGCATTATATGACACATAATTATCTAAAGTTTTGTTTTCTGACAATGAGCACTTTACTTTTAAATTATTTAAAAATATGAAACGATAAATCAAGCTTTAACCATAAAACAAAGTTTTTTGAAAATTTAACATCAAACTGACACAAATAAAGTTCCTATATGCACCTATATATTTATATAAGTATAAATAGAACAGACATTATTATTTTTGACTCCTTAAAACCGTTTTTAAATTGACTAAATAAATACAATAATAATGAATTTTAATTTTTTAGTTGGGATAAAATTTCAAATATTGAATGTTTTATTATTATTAAAGTATAAGTTAAGTTGCCTGTAATACTTTCATAGGCGTAATTTCAAATTTTTCCTTGGAGGGACTACAAATATTTACATTAAACAGATTCATGGGAGTTCTGCCTCTCCATATTAGTTTCAAAGTTTATATATTAACACAAGACCTAATGTACTTATCATACCAAGTCTTGTCTTCCAACAATTTATTTTTATTAGTATAATAAATTACAAAACACTTGATAAAATGATAAAATATGCTATTATAATATTTATTACACAATGTATATTGTATATTAATACAATGTATACTAAGATATTTTAATACTACTTTATGATTTCTAAAATAATCGTTTAATAGTCGTTAAAAATGTTGAGTGCATTAAACATTTTTAGAAAGTCCCTCCAAGCTGCTCCCCCAATTGCACTCAATAATTATTTTCCTCAATAATGAAATAATTAACTATACTGTAGCTAACAATAAGAATTAAAAATGATTTTTAGCAGTGATTTAGTTATATACTAAGTAATATAGATAAACAAAAGACTATCAAAAAGGTCCTGAATAACTCAGTAACTAAAAATTAGTTGTAGTGGATAATTTTTAGTAAAATTTCTTGATTCCCCTAAATATTTTTTCTGCTCGTTAAAATTTGTTGCTCATAAATTACAACTCAACTACTTCATATTAGTTGTTTCATAAATTAAACATAACTAAAACTGTGTACAAAAATTCATTAAACGTGTAAATCGTTAAACAAATGTTTTGTATGTTAAATTATGTATTAAAAAACTATTGTGTATAAATTAAACTAATTTAAATAAAATAATTGTAACATAGTTACTATACAAGGAAAGCTATTCCTTGTAAATGTTTTTTATCCATATTGAATATGTATTATAAAGATTGTAATTTGAAAGTATATAATATTACTAAGTTATGTGACGACAAATTTATAAATATAATACAATGTGTAGAAACTTGACTTGTTCATATTTTTTAGTATATTCACCTTAATCTTCCAGATGTTTAATATAATTAAAAATTATATACTTAGAATACCCCAAGGATTTTGAATAGATAATTTCCTAAATTTTTGTATAATTTGGTAACCCGTTAACTATTTTTGCAATAAGAAGTTTGAACACTTGAACTCTCCAATACTTACGCCTGCGTCATTATTTTTTATTTCAACTTTAAATATTATGAGGACGTCCAAGTACTTTTTTTCGGTGCATCAAAACATGTCCTGAATGATCACAGATTCTGGACGATTAAGTGGTCGTAGATATACGATCATATGTCAAAATAAAACATGACAAAATTATTTACATCCATACATGGGCAATTTTTGTAAAAAAATTTTTAAAAAAGTTATTTTTTTTTAACTGTAATAATTTGATTAAAATTGGTTTATCGAAAATGACATCTATGCTGTACAATGTCAAATCACAGTAACTAATATTCTTATCGAAATTTACTTTTTTACATAGTCACAGGAATAATAACCTGCCGAATTTTTTTACAAGTGGGTATTTCATCGGCCCGAAACAACAATGTGGTTTGCTGCTTGCATAACGACTAGCTATGATAGCAAGGGTCGCCACCACCAAGGCGATGTGTCACACCTATCAGATATGATTACCGGATTATAAGTGGAATTAAATTAATAGTTTAATTTAAATTAGTATGTAGTTATATTTATATAATATAACGCAAAAGAGCAGATGAAGAGCCAACACCGATCTAAAGGCAAATTTCAAATCGATAACTGCCAGTCTTTTTGGGAGGGATCAATACTGATAAACAATCCGATTTTAATTAATTCTCTCTTGTCGCCTTATCTAGCGGTCAGCGGCAAAAATAATGAATTGCATTATTTTGTACAATAAAAAAATAAATATGTAGACATAACGAAAAATTATAAACGGTCCACCTTCGAAATTGTGACGATACAGTAATTATTCTATAACATTAATACAATTATTATAGTAAAAATATTATTAATTATTGTATATTTAAGGCGTAATAACCTTTTTTTTTATCATCATTTTGATTTTTAGGAAAAAATTTTGTATACCATGTTTACCAAAGTATAAAGTATAAAATATTAAATACCGTCCTAAAATGATTTCTGGACATCCCCAGATACCTCAGTAAACAATATACACACGCGATTATAAAATATATTATTACTTAATATTAAACAAAAATACAAATATGTCATGTAATTATAAAGCGAAGAACTATAATATATTATAGTATAGTTCTCGTATTACCATAAGAATTACCTTTGGAAGAAATTGCAGATATAATACAACGTCCATTATTACTGATGCAATAAAACTGGACCGGTTTAGAATGATTCACTGGAGATAGTCACTAAAGTGTAGTAGGTTGACAGTCGGTGGGACCTTGCCGCCGGTATGAAACACAACGCTATCTCTTGAGTTTTGTATGCGCATCGTTTTTACTTGACGACCCCTTCATCCTTCAAAAAATATTATTTATTTAGAACTAACTAAATACCATTCTGAATAGATCCATGTGTAGATTAAAAAAGTATATGCTCATTTAATTAAATAAGAATATTGAGATAGATATTACTTTTAACTTCCAAAAATTATGAAAGTATGAGATAGTGAGTAATTTTCCACATTATTCAAATATTACAAAACTATACTACAAATTGAACTAATTTTATTTATTTATTTATTTATTTAGTAATTATTTAATTATCAACAAAATAAATATTAATTTGTTTAATATTAAATTGAATTTTAATTAATTTATGAAATCTGAAACTTAATACATTTCACTTGACATATTAATATTTATTTTTAAAATAGTGTATGTTTTATCTTAAAAAGTTCTTATTTTAGTGACTGACCAAGTGACAAAACTCTTAGTGTTTCTAAAAACTTATAATTGATAATAATAAATGATTTTTAATTAAATACATTTTTATGGAAAAATATATATAAAACGCAAATGAGGGGTGGTATCAATCTTAAAAATTGTTATGTATTTTAGATTAAAATCAGAAAACGCATCAACCAAAAAAATATTTTTTAACCAATTATTTATAGATGTTTTTATTAAAGTTAAATAACTTCTAATTTTATGAGTTCTATCATTGTAGCACTCAATTCTACAAAAAAATCTAGATAATAACAATTAAACAATTTTTGGTTTATACGATCCTTTGAACTTACACTGATGAAAATTAGAGCTAAAAATAAAATTAAGCAGTTAATTCAGTAAAAAATTAACTTATCGTAACAAAAAATTAACAATTAAAAAATATTTTCTATATCGGTGCAGTATTTACCATTGGTTTTTTTTCTTATCGTAGAAATGGTAGTAACCCATTGCTGAATACGAGTGTAAAGTGAGCAATTTCTAGCTAGCAATTTCTTATCAATTTAAAAATGCGGTAATAACTTGGTTACCGGATACACGCTACTAACCGATGTCACTAAAGGCCGCTATAATAACCCATGAATACCATAAAACAATTTGTTGTTTAATATAAGCTGTTGCAAAAACAAATATGTAAATGTACAGGTTTATCATGGAACACGTTATTAAAATGCCATTTACTATATAAATAAAACCTGAAACATTTAAAAAAATATGTGTTCTCATTAAAAAAAAAACAAAGTTGACACCCTTAAAATGATTAAATACCTAATAATTTACGAATAATAAAAAACTTAAGGTAACCAAAAAAAAATAAAATGTTTAATTATTTTTAATCTGTAGTAATTGATTGGGTTATGATAAAAAAATCACTCAGTATAATAGTTATAAATTCATAATCAATATTTAAATTTAAAAAAAACCCAGCACTGGGGGGTCGCGGCACAGTGGTGACGTGGCATAGTTGGATCAAGTATTATGATATCTGACAGTGATTAAAATCACTATCATAAGAAACGCTTCGATGCAAATCTGTAGATAGTGTTTCATTTAGAGAAATTGGTGGATTATTCCAAAAGCAACATCAACTCTTATTTCTTTAATTATATTCTGATTAGTAGTACTTTGATTTTAAAATATAATATATGAATAAAGACTAATTATAGTTTTCAAATTCAGTATGAAATTGTGAGGCCAGCTATGATGTATGGTTCATAGTGTTGGGCGGTTGATAAGAAAGTAGAGCAGAGAATAAGTGTAGCAGAGATGAGAATGCTTAGTTGGATGAGTGGAGTGACTAGAGAAGATAGGATAAGGAACGAGCATATAAGAGGAAGTATAGGTGTTGCGTCAATCGTGGATAAGATGACAGAAAATAGACTTAGATTGTTTAGTCATGGTATGAGGAAAGAAGAATCGAAAGCTGTAAGAACAGTTATAGAAATGAATGTTGAAGGAAGAAGAGATAGAGGAAGACCAAAAAAGAGATGGAGGGATGCTATTGAATGCGATTTGAGGACAGCTGATGTGAGCGTAGAAGATGTGGGAGATCGTGTCAAGTGGAAGCTTAGGATAAGGGTGGCCGACCCCAAGTAGTTGGGATTAAGGCAAAGAAAAAGAAAAATATTACCAGAAATTCCGGTGGCAATTGACATAATATGATTGTTGTTTCGGAATGTACAATTTAGCGTTTAGTTGGGTTTAAATAATATAGCGTCAAATCAATTACCTACTCTATCGCTTGTATATTAATATACACTACACTTTAATGATACAATAAATAAATAAACTCACACATACACACATATGCATTTATAACATTGTGTCTAACGTAAGTGTAACATGATAAAAAGTAACCGTAAAATGAAAAAAATGGAATATAAATTTTAGTACTCATATTAAATGTAATGTAACTCGAAAAATATTTGTTTAAATGAAAAACTATAAATAATTTGTTTGTTTATAATTGTTTTTTAAACAACTTTTGTACGAAACTTTTTTTTGTAAGTTAAATATTTTTTGAAAACATTAAAAAAGCTCATATTTTTGAACTTTTGCGAGGCTGTAAAAAAAAGCTCAATTTCAATCAATGAAGACTATTAGTATTTCATTATACATATTTTAATTCAACTATTAATAAAACAAAATTTGGTTGGGAATTTTTTAAGAAATTTTTCGTTTGTTAACTGGCCTAGATGTCAATTTTAAATTTGTAATTGAGCTAAAAGTTATGGTAATATATTCAATTTTTTTTGCCATAAACTTTCATAAATCTTTATCAAAAATTTTTCATAAAATAACTTAAAAAGAATTAAGAAAAAATGCAAAAAATTCTTTGCCATACACAGGTTGGAACCTCGTACCCCAAGCGTGTAAAACATAAGTTTTACCAACTCAGCAACCATACGTCGATGCAGTAAGATGAAAAAATTGGTTATTTAAGCTAATTCAAATTTTAAAGTTATTTTTCTCAACTTCAAAGAAGCAAACAAATTTAAATAAGTTTAACTTTCTATGATATATTAATTTTAATTTATATAATGTTTATGAAAATCTATACTCCCCTTCTCAGGTATTTTAAAATAAAATAAAATACAAAACCCAGAATTTTAACACAAATATAGCATATTTTTGAATACGGTAGTCATTTTTACCATGAAGACAAATCCAGAGGTCAAATTTTTTTTTTCACATTAAAGTATATTACATAAGCTTTAATTTAAGATATATATAAAAGTGTCAGTATTTCCGGAATACTTTCAAAAATTAAATTGAAAATATCTTAGTAACAATACGCATGTTTAAAGTTTTGACCCCCCTTGTTAAAGGGGTATGATCCGATTTACAAAAAAAGCGTGCCAGATGAAAGGGGTATAT
>NW_026099572.1:38581298-38597001 GCF_025091365.1 Daktulosphaira vitifoliae | reverse complement strand
ACAAAAAAAAAAAAAATAAAAAAAAAAATAAAAAAAAAACACATCATAGTAAAATTAATACCTTCACAGCTTCGCATCGAAGCTAAAATAATGATGAACCTCGGGAATGCAAACTTCGTCCTCGTGAGAAGCTATGTCGACCTAAACGGTATACATAATATTTTAAATTAATATATGTTTAATTTTATGCGTCATGAAATATTATATGTTTACATGTTTAATAATTATATATCATAATGATTAACATAATTTTATAATTCTATTTATAATTTTATGTATTTTTTTTTATATAAAAAAAAAATATTTTTATTTTTATTGTATTTACATTAAGGGGAGGATGTGGTGTACACTCTCTATATTAATCTCGTTGTTATCAGTTGCTGACCGGTATTCGACGAGACCGGGTGGTGTTGTGTGTTCTTATATTAAAATGTTATTATTTTAAAAACTTGTGTATTTAGTTTATTATAATTTAAGAGTAAAAGGATCTACAACAAATAGAACTAAATATTTCTAATGCTTAACTAATACTCATTAAATGCTCAACATAACTTATAAAAATGGCAAAGTTAATATGGTTAAATTATTTTAACTCAATTACTAAAAGTTATTTTATAATAACACTCCGTCTGATAAAATCAAAACATTTTGATGTTGATTTAACACTCGTCCAGTTAGTATCTCAATTAATAATAGTGTTTAAATCAAAACAGTTCTAATATTATAGATTGGCATTTAGTATTTTTATTAAAATAACATTTCTAATATTCACGTTTACATTCAATTTTTTTTTTTTTGGCTCATATTTACTTGTATTCGTATCAAATAGTCAGTATAAATGGAAATAACTATAAATTTGACATTTCAGCTTCAACGCCCCTAATTATTGTTAAAACAACACCGAGATTTCTATGTGTGTATGATAATTAAATTTAAATTGTGACATTATATAAATAATTAATTTTTTATTATTATACTAGATTTAAAAGTCTTGTCAATAAAGAATTAGGCTAAATTAATTATAATTTTTCGAAAAAGGGTTTAATAATAAATTTATATATCAAAAGTCTGACGGCGAAATGTCGTGTCGCGAAACGGTCAGTGGCAAAATGTCCTAGACCCTGTCGGTGTAACTGAATTTTGCAAATAAAACCGCCGGTAATAACAGTTCGTAGTGTATAAATGTACCAACTTTGCAACAGTAATCTGCAATTTGGACAATGTTCCCAGACGAGTCCAGGTGTTTTTTATACATACTCACAAAGCTTATAAAATTACTAAGTGGAGAAATGCGGTCGTCGCCATTAATAAGCCGAGTTGGTACGGCGATATATGTGACTTGGCGCGCAAAGTTGTCACTATACGTCGTCAGTAATTTGGATTTTTAAAGATGATCCGAGAAGAGTCCATGCAATTTTATTATACCATTAATAAGCTGATTAAATTTTACACAATATTATAATAACTACTAAGTGGAGAAATGCAGTGGTCGCCCTTAATTTTCCGAAATGGTACGGCGGTGTATAAGATAGTAAGTGAATATATGCTACCACCAGCCGTCAGATCTTTGTCATGTATACGACAATTGAATTGGTTTAATGTGAACTTTTTGCATAGACAATTATGTGTATTTAATATTTGTTGGCTACTATGTGGTATTATGTGGCTACATCTAGCGGTAAGAAAAAAGCGTTATACAGTATAATTATTTGGTAACCGAAATATATTAGTGATAAGAAGTTGATCCACCAAAAATTTCGTAGTTTCACGCTCGTTGCTCAATAACCTGTTGATAATATTTAAGTACGTAGCGTTACAGACATAATGGATAGTTGAAATAGTCAGTTTCTAAAGTTATATAGTTTTTTAACCGTTATTTAATAAGATTGCCTTAATCTAAAATTATTTATTTTTATTAAAGTGAATCTAAGAATTGTCATGTAATTTTGTAATATTAGTAAAATATGGGTATTTTGTTAATCACAATGCATTTTAGTTTTCACTTCAATAACATTCTATTAGCTTTAAATTTTTAAATATTCCTTATATTCATTAATATGATAAAAAGCCTATGCTCATCTCATCAATTTTTACTTTGTAATATGAAAATACTGTTAATTAATAATTTTGTTGAAACTCGTAAATTTTCAATGTATATTTTTAATGTATTATAGTTTCGAGGAATGTATCATCATTTGTATTACCCCAATCTCACTTAAAACTTAAAAAAATATGTTCAGAATATTCTGAAAGTAGTTTACGCCCTATCGCGGCTATACTTGATAAAAATCAACTATTTCCTTCTGAGCAAGTAAGATAAATGGAAATTTATGTTTTTCTATAGTAAATTATACTGATTTAAATAGTGTTTTTACTTATTAAAATTAGTATCCAAGATAAATGCAATACTTAAATATGTACTAGTTAAACATATTTTTCAGATCAAAGAATTGGGGGCCTTAGGATTTATGGGCATATTAGTTGAGAAAAAATATGGAGGCTTTGATGGAGATACTTTAGCATTATCTGTAGCTGTTGAAGAAATAGCTAGGTAATTCAACTTTAGATAAAATTATATCTTTAAATAAATTATGTATATTTTTTAATATACAATATGTTAATAAATCAATATATTGTTTTTTAAATTGCTAATTGAGCAATTTAGAATATACAAAAATTGAAGGAACACGGGGGAAAAATCAAAGATCCGGTGGTGGAATTTGAAGGGGGGAAATGAAAAAGAGTTTGTAAAAACGGTAAAAGAGAGGACGATGTGGAATGTTGAGAGAGACAAATGATGTGTGGAATAGATTTGCTAGTTGTGTAAAGAATTCCTCAAAGGAGATTGTTGGTGAGAGTAGTAGTAGTATGCCAGAAAACAAGGAAACCTGGTGGTGGGATGAGGACGTTTTAAAAAAATCATAGAAAGTAAGAAAAAGCAATTCAATGTGTGGCAGAGAGCAAAAGGAGAGAAGATTGGATGGAGTATAAACACTTGTGCAAAGAAACCAAGTGTGCAGTAAGTAAGGCAAAGTTTAAGAGGTATGATGAGTTATATAATAGGCTAGGAACAAAGGAAGGTGAGAAAGAAATCTATTGACTTGTGAAGTAAGAGATAAAAGGTCTAAAGATTATTATTATATAAGGTTTATAAAAAGTGTTGATAATAAGGTTCTCTCGAGTGTTGATGATGTGAAAAAAAGGTGGAAAGAGTATTTTGAAAAATTACTGAATGAGAAGTACCCAAAAGAGACATTAGAGGATATCTCATGGAATGAAGGACTGGTAGATTTAATTAGTGAGAAAGAGGTATCGGAGGCTGTGGCATCAATGAAAAAGAATAAAGCAGTGGGACCAGATGAAGTGCCAGTAGAATTATGGAAAATATTAGGCGGTGTTGGCATAAGGTGTTTAAAGGAACTTTTAAATAAAATCTTATTAGAAGGGAATATCCCAAGTGAATGTAGGAATAGTATTGTGGTGCCGATATTTAAAGGTAAAGGAGACATACAGGAGTGTGGATATTATAGAGGCATAAAGCTTATGAGTCATAGTATGAAAATTTGGGAAAAGGTAATAGATAAGAGAATAAGAAATGAGACATCGGTATCTAAAAACCAGTTTGGATTTATGCCTGGTAAGTCAACAATGGAGCCATTATTTTGTGTGAGGCAACTAATAGAATAGTTTAGGGAAAAGAAGAAAAAAGTATATATGTATTTATAGATTTGGAGAAAGTGTATGATAGAGTACCGAGAGAGGTTTTAAAGTGGTCATTAATGAGAAAATGGAAACCCGAAAATGTGTATTAATATAATATAAAATTTTGTGTTCTTTATTATTTTATTATTTATAATTAATAAATACAAATTAACACAATATTTAATTTAATTATTAAGGCATGTTACACACGTTAATCATAACCAAACATACAATACTTTTTCTTATCAACAATTACAAGTTTACAACGTATCATTAAATTAGTAGTTACCAACATAAAACATCACATCCTTCTCCACTAAAATTAAAAATATATATCCTTTAAGATCAATACTTATAAACTTAACAGTACAACAAAAAAATACAATATTTATAAAACTAACAATACTTATGAAATTTAACAAAATTTAATAAGTTAACAATATTTATACGTTAACAAAATTGATAAGTTAACAATACAACAAATAAGAAATACATTATTTGTAAGTTAACAATTTTACGGGTTTTTTTATAGTTCTTTTTGATCTTCTTAGTTTACTTTCTTTTTCACTTCCTAAATTATCACCTTCAACATCTTCATCACTATCAGCAAATGTTGCATCTTCAATATCATCTTCATCAATATCATCTTCATCTTCATCAATATCATCTTCTTTGTCTATCATCGTCCTCATCATCTTCATCACTATTCTCAACTTCAACTTTTTTGAGGTTTTTTGTTTTAGGCGAATTCTTTTCTACTTTATTATTGGAATTTTTAGTTTCAGAATTACCATCTTTAGGTTGACCACTCAAACTTTCAAAAGCTTCCTTTATTTTATTATACAAACTATCCAATATTTCACTCTCTGTATCCTTATATTGAGAAAATCCTTTCAAAATAAAATTCTTAAGTTTAGTTTCTTTTCTCGGGATTGAGTCTTGTTTTTTATAGTTTGCTAACAATTTAGCAATACCACTTTCTTTATCAGGTAAATCAGATTTATCAGCTATAACTTTGATAGCTTTATTCCAAAGCTCATTTTGTAAAACATTAATAGGACTTATAGATTTTTGTTCAGCTTTCACTTTTTCACCTTCTTTTTTCAATACTGCCGGTTTTATAGGTTTTACTTTTTCTTTAGCAGCACCTTTATTTTGAGATTTAGGTGATTTATCATTTTTCTTATAAGTACCTAATTTATCTGTAAAAACTTCTGGAAAACTACTTATTAATTCTTTTACATTACATGTAAAATCTTCAGTAATACTATTTATTTCAAGGTTAATATTTATTTTAATACCTAAAACTTTAATCCATTCATTTCCTAGAAGAGGCGGTCCACCGTTTTCAATAATATACAATGGTAAACTGAAATTTTTCTCATTAAATTTAACCTTCACCTTGATTACTCCAACTGGTACAATATATTCACCAGAATAGCTTTTTAAATTGATCTTAGTATCAACTAAGGGTAAATATTTAAAATTATTTCTATATTCAGAAAAAGAAATTGCTGAAATAGCCGATCCTGTATCTAATTGCATTTTTACCATTTTATTTTCAATCTGTACCATAATAAATAAATTTTCATTCTTTGAGCCTATCTGTTCAATTTGAAATAATGTATCAATATTTAAGTTATCATTATCTAAAAAATTATTAGATTCATTGACTTCATTGTCAGAAACTTTTCTATCCATTGTACCAATATAATTATTACCATAATTTTTACTTTTAACTTTAGAATAATGTGAAGACTTTGGTCGACTTTTGTCAGTTTTATCTTTAAAATAACAAACACTCTTTAAATGTCCTTTTTTATGACAAATATTACAATTACGGTCTTTAAAATAACAATTATTAAAAACATGATTCTTCTTACCGCAACAAGTACAAGTAACATTTCCTCCGTTGACAGTGATCTTGCCACTTCGGTTTTGAGCTGTTCGCGTGAACTTCTTGTTAGCAAAATAAATTTCTCCTTGGCATTCATTGCTGGATTGCCCAAAATTCTCCAAAATTTTTTCTGCACCTTCATGTGCTTGACATATTTCTTTCCCCTTCTCATATGTTAGGTCCGCTTCTTCGCACAGTCTTTTCTTCAGAGTTCTGTCTTTTACTCCGTGTACAATTTGGTCTCTTAAAGATTCTTCCAAATTATTTCCAAAATCGCACAACATAGATAACTTTTGCAATTTAGTCACAAATTCAGTTATTGACTCATTGCTCGATTGTAAGCTATTTCTAAATTTTGACCTTTCGGCAACTACCGAAACTTTTGGTTGTAAGTAATTTATCATATTACTTACTAATTTGTCATAACTTACATCTTTAGGCAAGGTAGGTGTGCACAAGGATTTCAATATCTTGTACCCCTCGCTACCAATTAAAGTAAGCAAAATACTTTCTTTATTTTCTTTTATTTTGTTTACTTGCATAAATAACTCTAGTCGTTCGACCCAACTTACAAAATCATCTTGAATTTTGTATTCTTCGATATTACCTATTTTAGCCATGTTGTGGTTTACTTTTATTTTTTTTATCTCTATTGATCCAATTACCTGTGCGTTTTTTATTGACTTACGGATCCCATCTTCGTCGCCAATTTTGTGTTCTTTATTATTTTATTATTTATAATTAATAAATACAAATTAACACAATATTTAATTTAATTATTAAGGCATGTTACACACGTTAATCATAACCGAACATACAATACTTTTTCTTATCAATAATTACAAGTTTACAACGTATCATTAAATTAGTAGTTACCAACATAAAACATCACATAAGATATGTATGATGTACCAGGGTAAAAAACGTAGGAGGAGTATCAGAAGATTTTCGGGTAAGAGTAGGAGTGCACCAAGGTTCTGCTTTAAGCCCTTACTTATTCTCTATAGTGATGGATGAAATTACTAGAGAAATACAAGGAAAGGTGTCGTGGTGCATGTTGTTTGCTGATGATATAGAGTTAATAGGAGAAAATTAATCGAAGGCTAGAGATGTGGAGATTAGCTTTTGAAGAAAAGGGTTTAAGAATAAGTAGAAATAAGACAGAACATATAGAATATGAGTTTGACAAAGGAAAACACAAGTAGGTGAAATGAGGAGATCAGTGACAATAGGCAAGGACGTGATTGGAGAGGTGGAAAGTTTAAAGTATTTAGGGTCAATTGTGCAAAAGAGCGGTGGTATTGACGAGGATGTAAGACACAGGATTAAGTATAGGTGGTTGAAGTAGAGAAGCATCTGACATCTTATGTGATAAAAGAATTCCAATGAAGCTGAAAGATAAATTCTACAAGATTGTAGTGAGGCCATCTATGATGTATGGTTCAGAGTGTTGGGCGGTTAATAAGAAAGTAAAGCAGAGAATGAAAATGGAAAAAAATTTTGTTTGATACATTTGTCAAATAACTTTATAGAAGAGAAATCCTCCATCGATTACGTACTTAGCACTGGTAATCCATATAACTTGTAATTAGGATATAAATAAGGAAATAGGAGATGATATAGCTTTTATAATAATCCATTAATATTTTAAAATTAAACACTATCTACATATTTGCATTAAGGCGTTTTTTTATGATAATGATTTTAATCACTGTCACATATCATCTATACTGAACCCAATTATACCTACTGTGCCAAGACAATAGAAGTTATTGAAAATAGAGTTATAACTTCATTTGACCTTTTAAATTTTATATCATGAAAGTTATTATCCACCATTGAGTTTACTAGAACAAGACCAATTTTATACACTTTATGACAATTAATTTTATCATTACCAGAAATTACGGCTGGGTTGACAAATGAGAATATGAGAAGATCAGTGACAATAAGTGAGAACGTGATTGGGGAGATGGAAAGTTTTAAGTATTTAGGATTAGTTGTGCAAAAGAGCGATGGTGTTGACGAGAATGTAAATAGAGTATTCATGTATTCAATGTAAGTAGATCAGAGAATGAGTGTAGCAGAGATGAGAATGCTTAGATGGATGAGTGAAGTAACTAGAGAAGATAGGATAAGGAACGAGCATATAAGAGGGAGTATAGGTGTAGCGTCAATCGTGGATAAGATGAAAAAATAGACTTAGATAGTTTAGTCATGTTATGAGGAGAAAGAAATCGGAAGCTGTAAGAACAGTTATAGAAATGAATGTTGAAGGAAGAAGAGGTAGAAGAAGACCAAAAAAGAGATGGAGGGATGCTATTGAATGCGATTTGAGGAAAGTTGATGTGAGCGTAGATTATGTGGGAAATTGTGTCAAGTGGAAGTTTAGGATAAGGGTGGCCGAGCCCAAGTAGTTAGGATAAAGGCGAGGAAGAAGAAGAAATTGCTAATTAAGGTTAAATTAGTAGACATAAAATTTAAAAATATCAGTTACTACTAAGTTTTATTAAGAATAATGTGTAAATAAAAATAATAAAGTATAAATGTTTTCAAATTTGAAGGAAGTATTCAGCTGGAAAAGATTTATCTGAAAAAACCTAAATCCTTAAATCTCAATTATTAAAAAGTTTTTTAGTAATTTTATATTTTTATAATATATGCAGATTTATCCATATTTATAGTTAATCTTTTATAAATTATTAAAAATATTTACTTTTGATACCATTTCAAGTGATAATAATTTTTGTATATTTTTTAAATATGATATATAAGTGAACCATTTGGTTCTGTATATCTTGGTAGGAACACATCATTATTTGGTTATAGATTTTGAGGTTTAATTCCATACTGCCAATCTCTATAGATTTTACCGTCCTTTCTAATGCTAGAATTAAGTTTCTTAAAAAAGAAAAAATTCAAGGTTTTCTTCTTATTAAAATCTTTTTTATTATTATTTTCCTAATAATTTTATATATAATAATTTAATTATTTGTTATTCACAATAATTTTTTTAGATATTGTGGTGGAACTTCTTCAATTGTAAGTATTCACAATGCTTTATATGCAGATACTATCAATAGGTTAGGTACAATTGAACAAAAAAATAATTTCTTGTCAGATTTTGTTAATGGAAATAAAATTGGATGTTTTGCACTTAGTGAACAAGGTAAAAGTACTATTATGTTATATTTTGAAAATGTTTATATTAACACATAATTTTAATTAGATAGTGGTAGTGATGCAGCCAACTTGAAAACTACTGCAAAAAAATGTGGAAATGAATGGATATTAAATGGTACAAAAGCTTGGGTAACAAATGGTATTGAAGGTGAGGCCTTTATTGTTATAGCTCGTTCAAATGAATCAGGTGGTCATAATGGAATATCAGCCTTTCTTGTTCCATCTAAAATAGCAGGTGAAAAAATTTTTTACTACATTAACAAATTTTTAGTTTTTATTGTATAATAAACATCTTGTTATTTATTAATAATACAATAAATATTATTTAGAGTGATTTTTTAAAAAAATGTTCAATAAAAGTACTCTGTAACAAGACTCTAGGAAAATCATTAGCGAGGGTCTTTAATTGTTGTCAATCATGCATAATTATTATAAAATTTTGACCACTTTATAATTTAAGGTTTAAAATTTTCACCAGATCCTCCTGAAGACATTTCTGATATATAAAAAAAATGAATTCATCCGTTAATTTTTTACTGTTTTACAAGCTTTAGTTTTTTTTCACGGTCATGTTTTGACATTAATATTATTAATATAATAATAAATAGCTCATTTTTGTTCAATTGTCTGTAGTACTAACACAATTATTATAATTAGACTATTATTAATTATTGTGTATACCAGGGGTGTATTTAAGAGGTATATGGTGATTGCCCACTTAGACCAGCCCTATCAATATTTTTTTAAGTTGATACTTAAGAAATATGGCTCTAAAGATCTTTTTTTTATCATCGCTATGATTTTTAAGAAAAAATTTTAAGTAGCATGTTCACCAAAGTAAAAATATTATATAACCTCCTAAAATTATTTTTGAATATCCCCCTGATACATACCTCAGTAAACCAACATGATTATTATACCAAATACATTTTACTATTTTTGCTTTTTAAATCTTTCTGATTAAATAATTTAATTTTTAATATTTTTTAAATTACACTGATGATTCTAATGTAATATTTTTCCTGCAAAACAATTATCATGCCCAGTGTAGCCGGGTACTGTGTACTTCTACCGGAATCAGTGGTCTATTTAGTGGTAAACCAAACCAACCAACCTTAGACTTGGAGCATTGCCTAGACTCTAAAATTATAAGAATATAAAATACAAGATTATGTAAAAAAAAACATTCTTACAATACAAATTTTAATGTTTATTTTTTATGAGTTTGATCAAAAAGTTTAAATTATATTAGTTAGTAATTTTTTGAAGTGAGTGGAAATATTATTTAACAAAAATAAACATAATACTTAAAATCAATCATGTAAATATGATTTTTGGTTATAATTTGAATAAAACCTAACCCAATTATTTTAAATCTTTGTATAGTAATTTCAAAAATATCAAGAATGATAATATATACTTTCATACTCTAATAATAAAATATTATTCATTGAAATAGTAATATATTTGCTTTAAACTATTATTATTTATTATGACATATAAATAATTACAGGTTTATCACGAGGTAAAAAAGAAGATAAACTGGGAATCAGAGCATCATCGACATGCAATATTATATTAGATAATGTAAGGATTCCTAATGAAAATTTATTAGGAAATGAAGGTGAAGGATTTAAAATAGCTATGTCAGCTATTGGTAAATAATTTTTTATCATAAATATAAAATTTAAATTAGTCGTGGATTCAATCAAAAAACATTTATTTATATTATAGATTAAAGAGTTCTAACAAATTGATCACAAGAACTTATTTTTTAAGATATTTTAGCTAAAAATAAACATTATAATAGTAAATAATACAGGTTCATAAGCTTATAAAGTACTCTTCTATATGTTGAATCAATCACTACTTATTTTCAATTGTGTTCTGAAAATTTTTTTGAAGAATTTAAAATAATAAATTGGCATAAACTAAAGTTTTTAAACACAATATGGTATAGTAAAGAATTAAATTAATGGATGTTAGTATTTTTTCTATTAAATAACTTATGTAAAATATCCCCTTTGTGATTTGTAGACATCATAATATGCTGTTTAAATACATAATTTCGCAATATAGATAAATATTTATGTATTAATGTATTAATGTACTTTTTCTATTTCTTTTAATTATTACATTTAAAAAATTCTATATTTTAATTTACTTTTGTATTATTTGTCATCAAATGTGTGTTTCTAAATTTTCTAAGATTTTTAAATATCTTAAATTTTTAGTCCTAATACACAGGATAATAAAAAAATTAAAATATCATTTTATACATTATTTAAAATAACCTGTATAGAACTTTGCTGCTGATCTTAAAACTATTTTCAGATTTCATTCATCGCATTTAGTTTCTAAGATAATTACTAATTAATAATTAAGCATTACAGTTTGATATAAGATTTTTATGTGAGTTTGACTAGTTGTCTAATAAAAACTCTTTATTTTTAATTTCCACTTTTATTGTTTCAAGAATTGAAGAATTTAAAAATGTACCATCTTTAATTTTTACTTTTGTAAATTGTAGACATTTTTTCACAAAATCGTAATTATTAATCTTTTTATTGAACTCTTATTTTGTAATTGTTATTGGGTAATTAGTTAAATAATTAAACAAATAACGAACAGAAATAAATCTAATTATATCACTGTACAAAGTTCTTCAAAATATATGTAAATTTATGAAATAGATTTGCTTAATTTATATATAACTGATGGGAAATCATTTATAAAAAAATAACAGACATTTTTACAAATTATTAAAAATTTACACAAGTTTTTTTTATTAATTGCAATTTTATCAGGTTTTTATTACTAATCATTCTAAAAATAATATTTTTAAAATTCTTATATTTTGTTATAAAAATGCTTTATGGGAATAATTTTATAATTTTAGATCTTGCTAGAATTGGTATTGCATCACAAGCCATTGGAATATCAGAGGCAGCTCTAGAATGTGCTATAAAATATGCTGGACAAAGAATTGCTTTTGGAAATCCAATTATTAATTTAACACCAGTACAGGTAAAATTGTAAATTAATATGATGTAACTTAACTATTTTTTTTTAAAATTACAACTATAATTTTAATTGTCTATATACAAGGTAATATTTTACGAGGTATTCATTTTGTCACATAAACCATTATTTATTGACTAAGGTATTGCTTATAATCCATCATAAAAAATCTTATGTTTAATAATTTATGTCTATTAATAGCTATATACTCATATATTTAAACTTTTGGTTTACCAGTGTTAAAAACTTTTCTAGATAACTTCCTCAATAAATAACTTAAAGGCAATCAAAGGAACAGACTATAGCTACATCCAGTCTTATGTAAAATAAATTAATAATAACTCTTTACTTAAAGTCCAAATCTTTAAACGATCTTAAAACTCTAAAAAATCATAAGAATAATTGTTAGAATTTTTTTCTATCATATTATAAGATAAAAAATATTGATTCTATCATTATAGAAAATTAATGAGGTTTTTTCCCTTAAGGTTATGAAAAGAAAATTATTTAACTACATAATATTGTAGTTTATTAATCCAAATTATTTTTCTCTTCACAAAATTAAAAATGTTCAATAATTTTTGAGAATAATAATGTCTTATTCGAAATTTATCATCTTATATAGAAATGCCCCACTTGTTCTGATAATTTTTGATTGAGCAAATATTTGGTATTTCTTTGTTAAAAATGTCAGAACAGGATGAAGCATTCTGTATACATATTTATGTTATTTTTATACATACAGTATATAAAGTAATCTATTTAAATAAAATTTATTAAATTACATTTTTATTTATTAGATAAGACTTGCTAAAATGGTTACTAAAATTGAAGCTTCTAGACTATTGACTTGGAAAGCAGCAAAACTAAGGGATAGTGGTCAAACATTTATCCAGGTATTTTGTTTGATCTATAAGTTAATAACACTATGTTATCTTTTTAACATTTTAAATTTATTTAAGGATGCTGCAATGGCAAAACTAGTTTCATCTGAAACTGCTACATTTGTTACTCATAATTGCATTCAAATACTAGGTGGCATGGGATATATAAAAGATTTACCAGCTGAACGATACTACAGAGATGCTAGAATCACAGAAATTTATGCTGGCCCAACTGATATACAATTTTTAGTTATAGCAGATAATTTAGCAAAAAAATATGGGTTTAAAATTAGATGATCTAATTTATATTCAGTTTTTTTTTTTATATATTTTTAATGGTTTACTTTTATATTATACTATTTATGCTTGTTATTTTCAATGAATATTTAATTATAATCAATATTAATACACTACTGTGTATTTTAATTTTTTTTATCATTAGAAAAATGTTTATACTCTTTTTTTCTTAATAGATTATAAACAAAGTATTCAAGTTTTACTATTAAATTAAAGTTTATTTTAAAAAACTAACAGAAACAAATTTATAAACTATGTTTAAAAGTGGCTAACAATTTTTTTCTTCTTTCGATAGCTTCTTGTTTTGCTTGTTTTTTATTTTGAGCTTTTGTAATTAAGTCTTTAATAACAAATTCTGGCAAACGTTTTCCTCTCCATCTATTGGGCAATATTGTCATGTTAACAATATTCAGTTTTTCTTGAACATACTCCACAGGACTAAATTTTTCAGCTTCTTTTATCTAATTTTAAATGAAAATGGATAGTATTAAAGTTAATTAGTGACTTTCAAGCTATAACATTAGTAACATAAATAGTATAATACCTGTCCTAAAAGTTCTGCTTGAAAAGCTTTTTCCTTTCTCATTTCTCTTTTTTGACGAACTTTAGCCCATACATATTTCATCCTTTTACGTAACTTCCTAAGTTTATGTTTTTTCATTTTTTTACGGCGGATAACTATTAATCGTGCTGCTTGTATTTCATTTATAATCGGATTTAAAGGATTATCAATTAAAAGTGATTTATTAGGCTTTGGACTTATAAGAGGTATAGAAATAATTGGTTTTTCTATAATTTTCTTTATTGGAACAATTGGTATATTAATAGTAATGGGAATTCGAGGAGGATATATAGGCGATTGAACACCATTACTAATTAATCTGATATTTGAGGTCAAATGTCTATTAGCAGTAGTTTTAACTGAAATTAAAATTAAATGTTATCACATAATTAGAAAAGATTTTTTTTCCAAAATTATATTTGTAAAATATATAATAGGATTAATTAATTTTACAATAATCATAAATTTAAGACTTCATGCTAAATATCCACGCATACTTCTAATATATATAATACATATTTAAAACAAAAATTTCTCTAAAATTGAAATAACTTCAACAAATACAAATAAAATATTTAAAAAGATATAGACAAAATTAAAATTGTTTTTCTCTTGTAATCATTAGGTTTAATAATGAAGACCTATAGTCATTGTCCTATCTTTTATAACTCATTAACTAATGGGCAGTAATATTAAAATAAATGTATTTTTTTCAAAATATTAGAATTTGATAAAATGGTTGATTAGGTATTCAGAATATATAGAGAGAATGATTCACTTACTATAAACCACTTAATTAAAAATTTTAAAAACTGTAGCACAGCGTGGATGTGACAAAGTTGGAACAAATATAGATGACTTGTGACTAATACAAATCTGTAGATAATGTTTAATTTTAAGAAATTAGTGAATTATTCCAAAAGAAAAATTAACTCCTATATTCTTAATTTTTCCTAATTAGTAGTTCTATGATTTATAAGAATAATATGATAAAATGATATTCCATAATTTAGTATATAAAAACTGAAATTTTTACGTAGAAATAATAAAAAATTATAAAGTAGTTGTTACTTTTATAGCAAACATGTATAAAAATCAAAGGGTTTGATACAAACCCTTTCAGAAGATAATTTATTGTTAATTATGAATAAATGGTCTGTAAGGAATTTTCATCAGAATCAAAAATTTACTTTTTTTGGGTAATATTTCACACTGATATCATATCTGCAATGAGATTTTTTCCATTACCACTAATTTTTGATATCATTACTAATTAGTTAAAAATGAATATTATGATATAAAAAAATTTAGGTTAAAATGAAATTCAATAACACAACAGCGGATAAAATCATAGGTGAAAATTATTTAAATTATTTCAACAATGAAATAATATAATTCACATAGGCATTTTCAAAAATAAATTTTCCAAATACTGATAAAGCAATATTATATGCACAATTAATACGCAAAAAAAACCTTTAATTATTTTTTATAATTTGGTTTGATTGGCCAAATATTCAATAGGTTATTAGTTAACGGTATTTAGAATATTTACATATAAAAAAAAATAGTATCAGAATATATATTTTTTTAAGAATTCAGAATATCATAAAAATACAAAAAAATATTAAGTTTTTTTGAATAATATTAAAATAGAATAAAATAAAACAATATATATAATAATCCATTACTTCAATTCAACAAATAAATTCGAAAACGTTTGGTTCATTTATTTAGTTACTTAATAATTTTATATTTTCTACTTGGCCTATAAATATTTGTAAAATTATCTTACGATTTGCAAATCCTCGAAATAGTATTCTCAAATTATTAATCATTATAACTTATTTAGGCTAAAATTTTAAATAAGAAAGAATACTATGCACTCATTATAAATTATTTATTTAAATATTGAATATCTACAAAAATCAAATAATAATTCCACATTATGAATATTAAAACATGACGAACTTTAATAATGGTTATCACAAATATTATATTCTGTGATAATTCAACGTTATTTATCACAATTATATAGATAGTCTATATAACCAGAATGTATGAAAATACAGTTTGTCATATAACCGTGTTATTAGCTTCGATGCAAAGCTGAGAAGGTATTAATTTTACTATGATGTGTTTTTTTTTTTTTTTTTT